>NC_083461.1:36241776-36254276 GCF_030014155.1 Tachysurus vachellii | reverse complement strand
AGGTGGGTTATAATTTGGCTATATTCTTATGCCGAACTGTGTTAATATTACCAGTTTTACATAGAAGGTTCAGGCAGCCGACTTGTGATTGCAGCTTGCAATGTCATCGAGATTCAGATTAGTGGTGAATTTGCAAACCACCACATCAATCTGTTCACATACGCAGCATTTTCCTCTGTTTGTATTGAACCCTGGTGATAACTAAGGTATCAACTTGGCTCGAATTCCAACTCCCTTAAATTCTTAAAGGGAATTTTTACCGTTTTTGTAAAAGTGTTTCATCGACTGTGTGGAATTATAGACAAGACGCATATGTTCGCATAGGGAATGATTACACCATTTAGTTTATTTGTTAATTCTGAATTAAATATGAATTGATAATTTTGCTCCTTGGTTTCGCACTTTGGTTTGGTTTTAGACATAAAAAAATACGCCAAAAAGAAACTTTAGCTGAGGTGTGTTTATAGCTAAAAACTTACATTCATACTCAAATTAATGATTTACTTTCTATGTGTAAATATAAAAAGGATCTTTTAAATCGTAAACTTTTATATTTCTGCAAAGCTGCTTTTATGATGATGCCTGTTGTTAAAAATACTAAACAAATAACATTGTATTTCTATAATCTGAGAACAATGTTGTATTTTTCAAGAAAAAAGAAATACTCCGAAATTTGATAAAGAAAAAAGGTACACGACGTGTATATAGATATCAAGCAAGCATGGAGATCGTGATAACACACACACATTTATAAAATATAAGCAGCTAAGAAATTACATTTTGTGTTCTTTAAAATAACAAATAATCCTTTGATTGTGTTTCATTTATGTTTAAACTTTTAAAGTACACACACTACACACTACAGAGTATAGCTCTTCAGGTCCTCATTTCACTGTACTCTCTCTAACCCAAACCCTGGTAACTCAGCTTTTCCCGAACAGTTGTTTCATAAGTAGTCAAGAGGACTGGAAGCCTTACTGAAAGCGTTGTTTTCAGACAACTGGATTTAATGACCAGTTCATTATTTTTATAATTAAATAATTATATTAAATGACATTTCTAATTAAATATAATTACCTTTAAGGTTCCTTCTTTGGTTTACAGGGTTCAGCTTAAGTGGTAGAAGATTCAGAGTTTGTGTGTGTGCGTGTGTGTGTGTGTGTGTGCGCGCAAGCGCGCATGTTTGTGTGTTTGTGTGTGTGTTTATGTATTTAAGATGTATCAAAGAAACAGAAAGAACACATTGAGCCCCTGGATTGCAACAATATAAAACACACTGTAACATCCAAAGACACACACATTCACAAGGACACACAGACAGGTACACTGAAGACACACAAAGACACACACCCACACACACGTTCAACAATAATCACAAAAATACACATCATTGCAAGTACACACACCTTCACAAATGCACGCAGAGACAACCCACACATAGCTGCACACATTAGTACATGAAACACACACACACACACACACACCGAATGTGTAGTGTGCTTATTCTGTTTATTATTGTGCTTACTTGAGTGCAGACGTGTCTCAGAAATCCTGACAAAGTCCTTATAATGGGAAATGAGTGTACACACAGACAGACTCACACACACACACAAATCATCAGATGACCTTGACTCAACAGGTTGCAGCATCAGACATTCTTCCTGACTTGCTATAATCAAGTGACTGTGTGTGTGTGTGTGTGTGTTTTAAATAGTACATTTACAGCAGACATTTAAGGCTGGAGTTCAACCTGATTTTCCAGTTTCCCACTTTAAATAATGCAGTGTCTGACAAAACCTCAGGTGTCTGATGTAGGTGCACACACACACACACACACACACACACACCTTTCTCTGATCATCCACCGATGCTGTTTATTCATTCATTATAAGGGTGTGTGCTGCTATGACAGTCTACTGTAATAAGGATAGCTGAAATATTTATAACATTAACGCTGCACTATTTCATTACATATAATGACTTCACACAGAATTTTCCAGGAGCGGCACGTCCCTTTAAATATGAATATACGTTTTGAGAACAATCATAGCAGGTGGAGATCAGCGATACGTGTAATGTGACGTGGTTGTGCTAAAAGACTCTCTTTTTTTTGTATAACAGCATAGCTTGGAAAAGTAGTTCCAGCCGTATATGTTAATATGTTAGCGTTTCTATAGTAACAGATTTGTAGAGCAGTCTCTCCATACAATTTTACGTCTAACAGTAAACTTGTGTTGTTTAACAAAGGAAATCGAAAGGAGTCTCAGGTGTCAGTGCTTTATAGCTGTCACATGCTTTGTAAAGTTTAAAGAAGTGCGTATCGTTGCTAAAACATGAGCGATAAGCGGAACTAATTTGTCTCTAGCTAACGTTAAGACTTACTTATAATCTGTTAAAATGAAAATTAATAGGCTATTGAAGTATTTTCACATAAACACACACATCTGTTGTAACATACAAACTGCTTAACTTTGAGATACACTGTATTTCAGCCCTGATGTTGGGTTGCACGGTTAATAAACCATTGAAATGGTCTTAGCATTCTACCTTTAATCATTCCATTATTTATTTATACAGCAAATAAGCCCAATGTGACCGAGGTCCAAGGCGTGAAGTCACGAAGTAGAATTATTTACCTACCGCACTTTTGTCTGATTTGTACTTGTACTTGTACTTTACCTGAGTTTTACTTTCACTGTCTATTCACTATATATCTATCATAAAAACGCATCAGTAATGTTTACACTATAAACACTAGATCAGGACATTTGAACCTAAACACCATAACAGTACATTTACACTATAAACACTACATCTGAAAATGTCCACTCTGATAAATCCCTGCGAGAATGGAAGCTGATGAACGCAACTGAATACAAATTTCAACAATACTCGGCACATGTCACTTTAAATAAATCCACTTTTCCCTGTGTGGTGTGTTTAATAAATTGACAAATTACTGGAATTGATATTTAAAAACACATCATTGGGGATTGCAGATTTAGGACATAAGCTAACAACTTAGATAGACAGAAAGAAAGAAAGATAGATAGCTATCTATCTATCTATCTAGCTAGCTAGCTAGCTAGCTAGCTAGCTATCTATCTTTCTTTCTTTCTGTCTATCTAAGTTGTTAGCTTATGTTTGTAAAGAAAATGTCCATCACTAACTAAAAGAATTATGTGATTTAATTTTTTGTTGTTGTTGTTGTTGAATGTTTATTATTGAAGTAAATAAATGTTTCTGTAAAAAGAATTATGTTGAAATTCAACTTTTACAGCATTTACAAGAGTTAATCATCTGGGAACTTTTATCACATCTGTAAAATCACACTGACAATCACATTGAAAAAAAAAGAAATACATTACTAATAAATAATAATAAAACCCACACACAGATTTCAGGTATCTATGTACTTAACTATGTTTTATTTTTTAAATCAGAATTTCACCTCATGAAGTCCTACCTCACTGAACATTAACATTCGTTCACTTCTGTGAGTTTGTGGTTCCAGAAATGCGACACTAATGATTATACTGTTTTTGAATGAAGACTTTGCTCCTCATCAAGGTTTGTTTACACTTTAGTCAACTGAACCTTGTTTTATGGCTTACCCATGATACTCATGGTGGAGTTTTATGATGTTGCCATAGCGATTTGAAGATTAACCCCAGGATTTTCTCCATTTCAAGGTTCAGCTTGAGAGGTAGATGTTTTAATGTTGTGTTTTCAGCAGTGCTTTGGGGTACGTGTGTGTGTGTGTGTGTGTGTGTGTGTGTGTGTGTGTGTGTGTGTATACTCGTTTAGTTTTGACTGGACTCTTGGGGTCAACGTGATCAGCCATTGACCTGAAACAGGAACTCAGTTTGACCTCCATAATTTCCTGTTAGTGTGTCCTCTCTTTTAACACTCTACTTTCCCCTACACTTTTTTCTAACACACACACACACGCACACGCAATAAGTTACTGTTTAGGTAAATGTTGAATGTTTAACCGAGAGTGACCATCATCATATGACTTGTGACTCGGCAGAAACCATTTGGCTGTTTAGCTGAACGCACACCAACTGAGCATCAGAAGTCAGTTGATGTTTTCTTTTCCTGAACCCTTTTTATTTGTTATACATGTACTGAGATTTTGTTAAGGTGCATGTTTTTATATCTTGAACCCTGTAAAAAAGTGTTGCTAGAATTTCAGCTTTGTGCAATAAGCAAATTATTAGCAGCAAGCTGGCGTGTGAAGCTACCTGGCGCCGCGCTGAGGTTGATTATTTTTCCCTAAGACACCACAAAAAAATCACAACTTCACTGTTACAAAGTGCTGAAACCGGAGACTCACAGTTACACTTCAGCATATGCACAATCACACGTTACTTTCTAATTCATTTTGTATCGACATGTTGTTGTGTGTTCATGTGCACAATAAATCAGACAAAGTTTGTTGAGCTAAATGGCGTCCAAGCTGCTGCAACGAAAACGTCTCGACCTTCCGACCAATCGGATTGAAGCATGACCAAACAGTGCAGTTTTACACAGTAAACACTTTCCGTTCCTCACAGATTTAGACCGATTTTAACACGTATTTGTATATGTTACCGGATCATTCTCAAGCGAGGTGTGGAAGGGAAACGGAGTGTGTGTTAGGGGTGTGTGTGGCTGTTATCAGGAAACAGTGTGCTAATATTAGAAAATGGCCTGTGGCTTTATTACACTATTACCACACTCATTTCATGGATAATAAATGGTAGTGTATCTACACATCATGACTAAAGCATGTGAGTGTAACGTGAATTTGTGTCAGAATCGTGTCCAACTGTGGAGTACTCAGATATTCGGTATGAAGGAGTTAGTGTTTACTGTGTGGTACTTAGTCAGAGCTTTCGCCTGATCAGAGGTTTGGAGCCGATCTTATATTCTCTTGCTGCTGTTTGTGTATCTCTGTGTGTGTGTGTGTGTGTGGCTTCACTGAAAGATCTTTGAATTCAGGTTCTTTATTATTATTATCATTATTATTATTATTATTATTATTATTATTATTATTATTATTATTATTAAAACAACAACATTGTCTTATGAGGGAAAAATGTATGGAGTATCAATAACCGCAAAACTCATCCTTCTTACTTAGGTGTTTCATCCTTTCAGTTTGAATGATTATAGAAGTGTTTTAATATTCATTCATTCATTCATTCATTTTCTACCACTTATCCGAACTATTCTCGTCACCGGGCAGCGTCATCACAGGGCCAACCCATCACAGGGCACACACACTCTCTCATTCACTCACACAATCACACACTAGGGACAATTTTCCAGAGATGCCAATCAACCTACCATGCATGTCTTTGGACCGGGGGAGGAAACCGGAGTACCCGGAGGAAACCCCCGAGGCACGGGGAGAACATGCAAACTCCACACACACAAGGTGGAGGCGGGAATCGAACCCCCAACCCTGGAGGTGTGAGGCGAACGTGCTAACCACTAAGCCACCGTTCCCGTGTTTTAATATAAATATATAAATTAATTAATTCATTCATTGGGTTAAAAAAAAAGAACAAAGCTGTTGTGGCAATTTTGCCTCAAATTTTGAAATGCTGTGCATTTTGAGATGCTTTTCTGCTTGACATGGTTGAAAAGAGTGATGATTTGAGTTACCATACTCAAGTATAGTGTGGAGCATCTCTATGTATCAGAACGGAACCTCTTTCTCCATCACACACACACACACATACACACACATTCTCTCGTTCACTTGCTCTCCTGCTTTATCTCTCCTGTCACACCCAAGAACTTTGCTCTCTTCAAAATCCTGGAAGGAGAGTGCACAAGGTAGGAGGGGGCACCTTTTCTTTGCCCCACCCCACACAAGCATTGAGCAAACACTTCACCACCTCCTACACACACTCCACTCCAACGATTCACCGGCTGTACCAGTGTACCGTGTGTGTTGAGAGAGAAAGAGAAAGAGAGATAGTGAACATTCAGGTGGCAGCAGACACACACACTCACACACAACATTAATTGGACACACAGGCGCACCTGAGGAGGAAGGTACAGTGTCACAGTTCTTTTCCTAGTGGTGTGTGTCAGGTTGGTTTTTTTTTTTATGGGTGGATGCAGTTAACACAACTTCAGGTATTTTCGGTTTGTTAGACTGTGTGTGTGTGTGTGTGTATGTGTGTGTGTGTGTTCTGGTTTTATAACTACATTGATGTTTGTGTGATCAAAAAAATTGGTGGTACTTTAATTGTTAAAGTTGAGGATTTCTGTGTGATCGTGTGTGTGTGTGTGTGTGTACATATATGTAGGTTTTCTGCCATCTTGGTCTTTGGACCCAGCTTTTTCCTCCCATGTTTGCTGACAGGGTGGGCCCAGAGCGTGTGTATGTGTGTGTGTGTGTGTGTGTGTGTGTGTGTGTGTGTTATCAGCCAGTGTGCCAGGATATTATTTGATGCATTGGTTTTTTTTCTTCAAGACTTTATTTGAGGTAGTCACGTCATTAAATATTTTGATCAAAAACTGACTACAGTAGCGTTTTGCTGAAAACATTAACGCCATTCTGGTTACACATTTACAATAATTAATAATCTTCAAACGTGATCCCATGAAAAATTTCGAAAGCGAAAAAAAAAAGTCACTCGTCATGTTAGCCTGAAAAAATGTATTCTGCATTTTTACAAGATAACGAGCTGCAGATTTCAATCCCACTTTTCCCGCTGGCGCTAATTTTGTCCGATCTTCTTTAACTGATATGAAATAAAACACCGAAATAAATAAAATAAAACAATAAAACGTGGCTTGCCTGTTTAGGAAAACGATCACTTGCACAATGCAGAGTTTCTATCCCAAGCTAATTATTTTTATTTAACAATATAGCACTTTAAAAACAACAAAGAACAACAACATGCACTTTTTATCGATTTTTAGTTACTTTTAATGTTAGAGAACATCCACGGATCGACTAAGTTTGCGTTCTCGTTTACATTATCACTGCGAAAAACAGCTAGAAGGTCTTCTTATGTTTGACAACTAATCACTGACAATGGAGACTACTTCCAAGAAATGGTACGTATAAATACGTACTAAAAAACGGTGTTACTATGGGAACGATAACGTTTTTGAACGAGTGTGTTGGTATAAACCTTTTCGAATTGCAGTTGCTACTTTCAGTTACAGGAAATATAGCCACAACTTCACTGACCAATCATATTTGAGAATTCAACAGCGCTGTGCTACAACTCTCAAAATAAACACCTTTTGTTTGGTAAATATTCATGATTATATTAAATGATTATAGGTTTATTTGTTTGGAACACAATGACAAATGGTAAAATAACTTTGCAAACAATGCTGAATAACTTTGTTGGGTCTCTTTAACGATCCAAAGCTTAAGCAATGAAATACTTTGTGCTGTTACTGTAGTTCAGAGCAACATTTCCATATACATTTTGATTCCCTGAGTTCAGGAAATTTTTGTTCACCTTGTGCCAAAAAACAGGTCTTGAGCTGATAGTAGTAATATAACAACCTTACAGTATTGTGGCTGGATTCCAGTGAACTGAGGCAGGGTTTAAACCGTGATTTGGACTGGACTTAAGTGCAGATACGTAAGCTCCTGAGTAAAGAAAAGGCTAATGGTGAACTAGCAATCAGATCAAGCAGTGGTTTTATGTAGGTAAGCGAATGCGGCCAGAATAAACAAAAAAAAAAGCGTACATTGTTTAAAGGATCGTCATCGTAGAAGTCATAAATGTGATAACTGCGTGAATTTGACTGATCCTGAAAAATCAGGAACGCCTCACAGACACATACATATCTTTAGAATAATCTTAGAGTTATATATATTTGTATAAATTTGGTTCAATTATTCCATCTGCTTCTAAGCATTAATGAAAGGAGTCTCCAGTTTCAGTTCTTTGCTTGTTTGTTTGTTTTTCAAAGGTAAAGGTTTCTATAATATAATATAACAGAAAGTACATTTTTTTGCACGATCCATAACATTCGTTAATAAATACGACGTTTAAATCATGCCGTACAGTTCGTAATTAAGAGCTGGAGTTGTAATTACGAGTGGAAACACTGAATTTTCTTTGAGTTCCGACTTGGTGGCGTATCAATCAGAAATCATGGTGTCCAAGGATGCAAAAAAAATGCCAGCATTGTACAATTATGATGTAATATGTAACGATAAAGTTTACGCACCTGACGTTGTAATTACGACTATCCAAACTATAGTCTCATCACTTAGACTTCACATGAGGGCTGAAAGGCACAGAAATTAAAGTATGAGGTTTTGTTCTTTAGTTATTTATCTACATTGTTGTGGTGTGGAGGAATAGTCCAGTTTGGGGGGATGTGCATGTCTTCAGGGCTGATATGGGTAACACTTCTGTGTGTTGCGCAACATCGCACCAACCTGTCGTTAAATATTTTCCTATAATAATGTGACTGTTTTATAAAACGCAGTACTTGGTATGACTGGCAGACCTTTGGAACCTGCATGCAAAGGTTTTCTGCGAGATCAGGCAGAGTGAGCAGTAGTCAGTGAACCAGTCACACAACAAAAATGTCCTTATTAGAAATAAATGTTCGTTTCCCCCAAAAAAAAATACATCACTTTCACTTTGATGCAGGTGAAGCAATTTTTTGCCTTCTCCCAGCCAATCAGAGAGCTCCTCTCAACTTGACCAAGCCTGAGGAATGTGTGTGTGGCAGGTATGCGCCTTGGAGACAGGTGTGTGTGTGTGTGTGTGTGTGTGTGTGTGTATTTGTATGTGTGTGTGTGTACGTGCACTTTCACTCAGTTTTAATCAGGTCGTATTTTTTTATTTCCTGCTTCCTGATTCGCTCAGCCACAGGTTTCTATTGCTGGTCTTTTATGTCTGACGATCGATTATGATTTAGTGTGTGTTCTAAATATAAGAATTTTTGCTGTAATGTTGAGAGCAGTGTGCAATTTTTGGGAGTTTTTAACACGTTTTTAACATTATTTTGCAGGATTTTTTTTTTTTTTTTTTAGTTTTGTGTGCTTTTTTTTGAATTGGCAGCGTTCTTAGCAGTGAAGCCTCACATGTAATGACCTTCAGGGATGAATGTGTGTTGTAATGACATCGTTCATCTGTAAAATCCTGCAGGGACTGTTTAACCTGTCTAAAACCTTGTTTATTAAGTGTGATAATCCCTAACACAATGAAAGGAATGATTGATTTGTGGGATAGATGTGTGTCATAGCACTCGATATATTTACATGTCCATGCTTGAGAATGCTTTACTTTTAAAACATTTGAACATTTACGCATGACATGTTTGACTCGCATCTGCAGGGTTGGCGGTCCGATTTCCCTCTCTGTCTTGTGATTGCATGTTCTCCCAGTGCTTCCATGGTTTTCTCCAGGTACTCCAGTTTCCTCCATCAGTCCAAAGATGAAGGCCGATTGGCATCTCTAAATTGTACGTAGTGCCTGTGTGTGTGTATGTGTGTGTGTGTGTGTGTGTCTACTGCCTTGTGCCCCGAGTCCTCTGGGATAGACTCAAGGCTTCTCTCAAATTCAACGCAAATGATCTTCTAGACAAGAATTTGAAGGAACAGTAGAATCATTTAAATAAAATACATTAATGGAAAACGAATGCAATCGAGTTGTTCGATCACGTGCTTCAATCGACGAAATTAGACATGAGGAGAATCAGACTTTTTTCCAAGAACACAAATCTGCTTACATTTAAATCAGGATCCTGAAAATGTAATATTTTGAATTAAAGATATTGAAAAATTGCTTTAAATATTTAAAAATTCTACATTATTTACAATTTTAAAGGAAAAGAAAAAAAATTTTTGGGTCCCTCTGTATACAGGCCACCATGTTATACTACACTATATGAGAGACATCCAAACATCCACCATGTTCGTTTCTCTACACCTACTTTTGCTGAGTCACTGTTATCATTAGTTGCATAAGTGATGTTTCGTAAGTCTTAATGACTCTTTAGCCAAAGTCATAGATAATCTACAGGGGAGATAATGTGTGACTGAGGTGGAAAGCTTAAAAAGTGCCTAGCATTTCTGATAACCTTTAGTCGGCATTTGAGCTAAAGCAGCACAGAGAGCTAGGTCGATGTCCGAAAGGCTGAAATTCAATTTTGTACCACTTTCCATAGTTTGTTTTCAAAGCATTTTTGAATATTCATGAGAAATAGAATGGATTAATAATGTTTTGGTCGTCTGGAAATGTAACTGACTAGGCTAAAATGAGGGAGGGCTAGTTAGCTAGTTAAGATGAATAAACAGAACGAGTTTTTTCTTCTTAATTTCTTTTATTATCAGTAACATTATCATCCTTTAACAAACGTTATAATAAAGCATATTGTGTTAGTGTCTTTGATGACAAAAAAAATGATAAAATCCTGTGGCACGGTGTAGCTTGCTAGCATCTTTATTTCCTAACCACAATGCTGCATGTATTAAACATGAGGATTATAGATTTGACATTTTTACAAGATAACGAGCTGCAGATTTCAGTCCCACTTTTCCCGCTGGCGCTAATTTTGTCCGATGTTCTTTAACTGATATGAAATAAAACACCGAAATAAATAAAATAAAACAATAAAACGTGGCTTGCCTGTTTAGGAAAACAATCACTTGCACAATGCAGAGTTTCTATCCCAAGCTAATTATTTTTATTTAACAATATAGCACTTTAAAAACAACAAAGAACAACAACATGCACTTTTTATCGATTTTTAGTTACTTTTAATGTTAGAGAACATCCACGGATCGACTAAGTTTGCGTTCTCGTTTACATTATCACTGCGAAAAACAGCTAGAAGGTTTTCTTATGTTTGACAACTAATCACTGACAATGGAGACTACTTCCAAGAAATGGTACGTATAAATACGTACGAAAGCTTAAAAAGTGCCTAGCGTTTCTGATAACCTTTAGTCGGCGTTTGAGCTAAAGCAGCACAGAGAGCTAGAACGATGTACTAAGAACTATGAATAAATAACTAATATTTAAATCCACTACCGCAGTGATTTGTTCTTTACTGCAAGACCTTGACCTACACATTGTAAAAATTTAAATGGAAGCACTTTGTTGCAAAATTAAAATTAATGGCCTTTTAATAAAGTGCCCCATAATTGCTCCTTAGTTCCATGTAGTGGATTAACATGAGTAATAAATATAATAGTGCGAGTGGCAAGGATTATTTCAAGGGGTGGCTTAAACCCTGCACTACCTGTGTGGCCACGCCTCTGGCAGTTTAACTGCTCACATCACGTCTTACGTCAACAAAGACATTACTAACGTCCCTCTTACCTCAGAGTGACTTATTATGCATGTAAGGATTACACAAACGGTGCTTTTCTTTCATTGTGCCACAGCCAACAATATGGCAACCAACATGGTTAAAAAAAACTTGTTTGTTGCTTGCTTGTGCTCCACCTAACTCGTTTCCTATAAATCTTACACGTACAGCCACTTTTGTACGTACACCTAGATTAGTGTTATCGTGTGTCGTAAAAGACTACATGTCCCTTTTAACGAGTAACCAGATAACTCGGTTTGAATGTTAACATAATGATCGTTTCATATGAGGTCAAAGTTGTCTACGAGGTTTAATCTTTATGTCCGTGTGTGTGTGTGTGTGCGTTATCACTGACATGATCGACACAGCTGCTGTGTATTATAAGGAGTTGTTGTCTTATTAACTTTCTTGACCTTTAAATCTAAGGTCACTTCTTGTGGTATGTGGAAAGAGTTAATCAGAACCCGGATAATACGTCTGTTGTCTGCCTCGATTCTTTGCCTGTCTATCTGTTTGTCTCTCTCTTACGCTCTCTCTCTTCCTGTCTGTTTCTATCTTTTCCTCTGTCTTTATTTCTTTATTTGTCTAGTCGTCTCATTCTTTCTCTGTCTCTCTCTCAGTGTCTTTGCCGCTCTTTCATCCTGAAAGCCCGCCACATCCTTCTCCCCCCTTCCTTCTCTTTGCCTTGTGCACTGGTGTGTGTGCTTTTGAGTCTTTTTTGTTTCTTTTGCCCTCTTGGCTACTCTATACACTGTGCTGTTTGTTCAGGACAGGTATGACAAGGGCATTGCACACACACAAACACACACACACACATGTTTGCATCTCTCTCTCTCTGTGTCTCTCTCTCTCTGTCTCTCTCTCTCTCTCTCTCTCTGTCTCTTTCTGTCACTCTTTATGGACGCAGCATTCTTATCAGCATTGTCATTATAGGCACACACACACACTCTCATTGTTGGTCTGAGTGTATATATGACATGTTTTTAATGTTTGCATGTCTCTCTCCTTCTCTCTATCGCTCTCTCTCTCTCTCTGTCTCTCTCTATTTCTGTCGCTCTTTATGGACACAGCATTCTTATCAGAATTGGCATTATAGGCACAAACACACACACACACACACACACACACACACACACAAACCATGGGTGAAAAACATATTTGACTTATAAGTGATGAATGGAAAAAGTTCTACACCCACT
>NC_083461.1:36164276-36236776 GCF_030014155.1 Tachysurus vachellii | reverse complement strand
ACAGTGTGCTAGGTTTGCTAGCTAGCTCATGCTAATTCACATGCTAATGTTATGAATTCAACGGAACACTGAAGGGACCGCTCTGTTTAATTCATACTGTAAAGCATTAAAAAAAAAAAAAAATCATACATAATTTACAAATCATTATCATGTCATTTCCTTTGAAGCATTTTTTAAAATGAGCTTTGGTCTTATTAAGCTGTTACGAAGTATGTGATCATAGGAGAGTGTTTCACAGACTTTCCAAAACATAAGTCCATTAAACAAATAATTAAATGTTTGATGCGTCATTGCTTAACGCAGAAAAATCATAGTCATTGATAAAAGTCTGGAGTATAAGAAACAGCTTCTATGGTTTTATAAGAAAAATCAATTAGGGTATTAACTAGAACTCTTCTCTTTCATCAGACTCCAGCTCTGATTGGAAGCTTATGTCAGAATGACAGCAGAAGACTCCGCCTCTGCCGTCGCCATGAGTAACTCTAGCACATCCTCCAAATCAAACCCTGCCAACAGTCATGCGATCCTCCATGGATCCATTCCCGATGGTGTTGCTGGAGCCCCTAACGAAGCAGCCCTTTTGGCTCTGATGGAGCGCACAGGATACAAGATGGTTCAAGAGAACGGACAACGCAAATACGGCCCACCCCCCGGGTGGCAAGGACAGTCCCCTCCACGTGGTTGTGAGATCTTCGTGGGCAAGATCCCACGTGATGTTTATGAAGATGAGTTGGTGCCGGTGTTTGAGTCAGTGGGCAAGATCTATGAGATGCGCCTGATGATGGACTTTGATGGCAAAAACCGTGGCTATGCCTTTGTCATGTACACACAGAAACACGAGGCTAAACGCGCCGTGAGGGAGCTTAACAACTACGAGGTGCGCCCTGGACGGTTGCTGGGAGTCTGCTCAAGTGTAGACAACTGCCGCCTGTTTATTGGTGGAATCCCCAAAACTAAGAAGCGAGAGGAGATTCTGGAGGAAGTCTCCAAAGTTACAGAAGGAGTGCTGGATGTGATTGTATATGCAAGTGCTGCAGACAAAATGAAGAATCGTGGCTTTGCTTTCGTAGAGTACGAGTCCCATCGTGCAGCTGCCATGGCCAGGAGGAAACTCATGCCTGGGCGCATTCAGGTAAGAAACCATATATGCAAACTAGCTTGTGAACACCTCTGATGATAATATTATGCTTCTCCAATAGGTGAAACCTGTTACCATAGACTCTAGTGAATAAGATTTAAAAAATAACATGTCTGATGGTGTCTGGGGCTGGCATGCGTTGTAAGCCAGATCTCTACCCAAAGGTTCCATCCAGAGTGTTTTATATGACTTTTTCTTGTACACAGCTCTGGGGTCACCAAATTGCCGTCGACTGGGCAGAACCAGAAATTGACGTTGATGAGGACATCATGGAAACAGTGAAGATCCTCTATGTGCGCAATTTGATGATTGAGACCAGCGAGGAGACCCTTCGCAAGATCTTCAGTCAGTTCAACCCGGGCTGCGTCGAACGAGTAAAGAAGATCCGCGACTATGCTTTCGTGCACTTTACCGGCCGGGACGATGCTGTGGTGGCTATGGATAACCTGAACGGTACAGAAATCGAGGGCTCGTGCATTGAGGTGACATTGGCCAAGCCTGTAGACAAGGAGCAGTACACTCGCTACCAGAAAGCATCCAAGGGATCCGTGACCAGTAGTGAAAGTACTCAGCAAAATTATGTGTATCAATGTGATCCCTACACCCTTGCCTACTACAGCTATCCTTACAACACTCTCATTGGACCCAACAGAGACTACTTCATCAAAGGTTGGAGGCATTTCCTTGTTCTCTTTTTTCGCTTTATAGTGTGAAAATCGGGTGATCATGAACGTTTTGTTGGTTAATCAGTGGCAAAAATGCGTACCATTTCAGAACAATCGCTGAATAACTCGAGAAACTCTTGTCTATTGCTTAATGACTCGAATATCATAAGGTTTCAAAGGTTTATGCTGTTACTGAGCTTCCTGTGTCTGGCAGTTTGAATCCACCAGCCTACATTTGCCAGGAAATCACATGAGCGATTACATCCAGTTACCAGAATGACCTTTCCTTTTACATATGTCAGGTTTATTTTCATTATTGGTCATTATTGGTGTTTAAAAACTGTGTAAGACGGTAGCACGTTTCAGAGGAAGGTATTTCTTTAACAAAAGTTTGAGGCTGGTTGATTTTCTTTTGTTACCTGGAGCTAAGAAACAGCTATGATCCTGAGACGGTATGATAATGAATCTGGTTCTCTTGGGGGAAATCTAAAGCATTTCCAGATACTAATCACAAATTATTGACCCCCATGTTGTTGTTCTTGTCCTTTTGTTTGGTTGGGTTGAGCAGAGAGCTTGATTTCACACCAAGGTGCATTCCTCAATCTTTGATGCCAAACTGGCCATTCTCCATGTGAATGAAAATCAAATCTCTCCCCTATCATATAACATTTTAACACATATTCAGCTACACCTTCTATTCACTTCAATTCACATCATTCCTCTTCATTATCTGCTTCATCCTGGTCTCAGACATGGTACTCTCCCAAGCAAAAATACTCCCAAGAATTTCTCACATTAGAACAAAACATAATGAGGCATACCACAACATATAAGAATAGATCTCATATATACATATATATATATATATATATATATATATATATATATATATATATATATATATATATATATATATATATATATATGTATATATATATAATTTAATGCACCATATATATGCCACTAGATGCACCATATATATGCCACTAGATGTCACTCTTATATTTTGTGTCAGAAACAAACAGCGCCCTCTATGTGTGAGTGTCTGAAGAACGTCCCCTGTTATTTGTATTTCAAGCAGGTACTGTACGAGGCCGTGGCCGCGCTGGAGCCGCTAACAGAGGCCCAGGGCCCCGTGGCTCGTACCTTGGTGGCTATTCCGCCGGTCGAGGCATTTACAGCCGCTACCATGAAGGAAAGTCCAAGGTCCCGGATAAACCATATGAGCTCATGCCCAGTCTGGATCTTGCAGCCGTTAATACAGTGGGCATTAAGCCTGGCACAAGTCAGTGTGAGACTTTAAAACACACACACAGACACACACACACACACACTCAGTCAGTCAAACCTGTCATTCTTCTCAGCTCTCTCAATTCCAAAGCACAGAGACAGACATTAGATTAGACCAATTTTGGAAGTTGATCTAAAAAGCAAAAACAACAAATAAATAAAAAGCAAAACCTAAATACAAAACGTGAGACGTATCTCAGAGAGAACTTGTCTGGCTCTGTTGCTCCCTAGTGGAATAGGGTTGAGTAGAGAAACACAAACTCTTAACGATGCACCTACATGTTTCAGATTTTCCCGATCTTTCAAAATAATATTACATTTCGCTCAATCTCTTCTCAACAGAAACGTGTTTGAAGCTAATCACTTTTCCCAACTGTTGTGAAATCAGCAGATCTTTCATTCTCTCGCTCTTTCTCTTTTTTTTTTTGTGGAGAATTTCTAATCCCTCTGAGCTTTTCAATTCTAAAACCTTGTCTGACGTCGGTTAAACCTGCTGATCCTAAATCAAAATTAACCCCAGGAATGAAAAGACTTTTTGTTTGTTGAAACAATGGGGGACCGTGTGTTTGTGTGTGTGTGCGTGCGTGTGTGTGTGTGCATGTGTGTGTGTGCGTGTGTGTGTGTGTGTGTGCGTGAGTGTGTGTGTTAATCCTAAGCCAAGTCACTTGCCATAACTAAGAACAGGTTATGTAGGTCTTAACTACTTTTCTTTTATTTTCCATCTCACCCACCTCTCTCTCTCTCTCTCTCTCTCTCTCTCTCTCTCTCTCTCTCTCTCTCTCTTTCTCTACTTTAATGTCCTTTTTGTATTATTCCCAGCACTCTGAATTCCACACCAGTACCTGTAAACTGGTATACCTGTAAACCCCATCACCTTTACATCATGTTTTACACAAGGACCATTTTTTTTTATAATGTATCATATAATAATAATGTACCAATAAACAGGGGAGGACAAATCCTAATTATACAAAGGATCATTTCTGTTGTTCAAAACCTTATATAACTACAATATAAAATGCACAGTAATGTTACACAACTGTAAGCGTCGTTCTGTCCATGGAATATCCTACGGGACGTCCTTTTCCGTTTTTGTTGCCTAGCAACAAAAGCGTGCGACTATATGACACGGAGGAAGAATTTTATTTGCAAACATCGTTCAAAATAAATGAATCAATCGAATCAAGTTTTTATTATTTTGTTTTGTGTCGCCTTACAGTATCGTTTTTTTTTTATTTATTTATTTTTTTTTTTTTTAACATTTATCATTTTTTATAACAAATGCCTTTATAAAAGTACCTGATAAAAGTCTTTTTGTTAATAGCTTTAATTAGACTACTGCTTATGCATTTTATTTTGTTTTTTATTTTATTTGTGTTTCCGCGTAGTTGTACTAATTAAAAAAAACGTTCCAAATACATTTTTTACAGTAAGCTCAGATGATTATAGACAAAATATGAATTGAAATAAATGAAATCTGTTTGTTTTGGGTGTCCGAGTTACTGATCCTGATCTGTCCACCCCTGATATTAAAGTGATCTTATATCTTAGTGTTTCTTTATAGAATTCTGTTTCTAAAGTTGTGTGTATGTGTATGTGCAGTGACTCTCGGTGCGCAGTACCCCACTGTGTTCTCTGCTGCACCTGCTGCTACTAAACTGGTGGAGGAAGGAAAAATTCACGCAGTGGAGCATTTGATCAACCCCCTCGCTCTCCAGCACGATCACTCTGCTGCTCAGTCGACCGCTGCCGTCATTCCTGCCGTCTCGACACCTCCGCCCTATCAGGTACGGCACTAAAACAACACACAGCTCTGATTGTAATGTTTACTAAAGCTGGACCAACAGCGAGATATTCAGTCGGTGCTCTAGAACGAAACGTTTGAGTGACTGAGGTGTTTTTTTTCTTTGTTTTGTTATTATTTAATAAGGTGTGGCCACCAGTAATAATTAACTGGAGTATGACGTTCCATGACATATTAAGTCGTGGGCTCATGTTACACAGTTACAAAGTTGGCTACAACTTTGGTGTCTTGTGGCCGCACCTTATATATATATATATATATATATATATATACATATATATATATATATATATATATATATATATATATATATATATGATAAGATGTACTGTATATGATAAGGTGTCATAAGGTGGATTTTCTCACCCACTGAAAGTATTTCTTGTTTGTCCATACAAGTATTACCTGTACATACCCATCTGATAAAAGCGACGTTGCAGCCGTTTTCCTTGGTCAAACCAGGTCAGCAGGATATCTACAGCTGTAATCGAGCAGTGATCCGAAGTACATCAGTGTCACTGATCTGTTACTGTGTGTGTCAGCATAAGGGCTTGGAAAATTTTCCATGATAAGCCTCTCCAACAATTCTTACAAAATGCACGGTTACTATGAAGTCATTCAAACCAGTACAACCAACATGATACAGGAGAAGTTTTTATAAAAATAATGATGCTGTATTTATTTAGGTTGCTATATACTGTAAATGATCACGGTAATAACTGGTTTGGATAAAGAATAAGAGTTTAATTGATTTTTTTTTTTTTTTTCTGTGCTCATAAATGAAACATTTCTACTACTTTAATGACAACATCATTATAGTAAATGATAAGAGATCATTCATATGGTGTAATGCAGCTCATCACAAACAGGGTGAATGTTACTAATGAAAAGCACCCCTGAGGTTGGTAATGATCATGGTCCTGAACGTGAATTAAACAAATATCAATTACGAATGTGAATCCCGTTTTTTTCCCTGTTTTTTGTCTCAGGGCCGTCCTATCACTCCTGTGTATGCCGTGGCTCACAATATCCAGAGGATCCCTGCCGCCGCGGCTGCTGGTCTGTACGGTGCGAGCTACATGCCCTTTGCTGCTCACACCAACTCAGCCACCCTGGCAGCGCTGCAGAAGAATGCAGCAGTGGCAGCTGCTACGTATGGAGGTTATGCTGGCTACATACCCCAAACTTTCCCCACTGCCACCTTCCAAGTGCCTATCCACGATGTGTACCAGACCTACTGAGACACATCATGCCTTTCACCCGAGACACAGTGCAACATCCATGAAGGCTATTGACTGATCAAAACCCCCTAAAACATACACACACACACACACACACACACACACACACATATACATACATATATACAAGGGTAACACTTTCTATGAAACTCTAATAATGTCTCATAAAGCTCTAATAATGTTCTATGCATAATATCTTGACAGCGTTATAATTCTAAGAAACGGCGTGCGGATAATTCTAAAGCAAATGTGCTTTTTTTTCCACCATTAAAACATGTAAAATGTCCTCACTGGCTGCGTCCCAGCTGACATACTACACACTATGCACTTACACTATGCACTATGTACTCTAACATCTACTGATAAATTTTATTAGGGTCATATCATCTCAAATGGAGCTGGAAGCATAAGCCATTTCCCAGTTGACAGTAAATAACGTCAAGGTACTAGGTTGATTGGCTAAGATAAATTGCCCCTAGATATTTGAGTGTGTGTGTGTGTGTGTGTGTGTGTGTGTGTGTGTGTGTGTGTGTGTGTGTGTGTGTGTTTGTGTGTGTGAGTGTGTGTCTGCAGGGTGTGTGTAGATAGACTCCGGATATGCCGCGGATAAAGCGGTTACTGAAGATGAATCAAACAAACATTATTAGAGCGTTATGATGCATTGTTGGCATTTTGTACTCATAGACAAACATAGAAACAAACATAGAAAAGTGTGACCAAATACAACTCCCCATGGACTGTTGTGTATTTTAATACTAGTAAAGATTGTGTCTCAGATGATCAAGATCTTGAGATCTTCCAAACCTGATGAATGGAGACTAGATGTCGATTAGGAAATACGCCGATCCTGACTCATTTAACACTGACTGTAGAACTACTACCTAAGACGCCCGATTAGATCTCCATGGACCAGCAGCTAACTGACATGGATCACATGGAAAGCACCAGTTGTGGCCTGCTGATATCAGTGTGTGCGCTACTTGTTTTCGAATGAGAAAACCTCAATCCTTACTATTGTACATGTCTACTGATGCAGTCTCATCTCAAGCTCCATGTCCCGCCTTCTTGGACAAGAGTCGCCTGTCAGTCAAAGATGCAAGGTGACTATTTCTAGGGTTGAAAAAAAAACAAAAAAAAACGTCCATCTTGTCTTAAAGTGCCTTAAGCTAATGCATCACATCATAAAACACAACCATCACTCGTTTATTACAACCAACCAACGGCCGACCGATTCCGATTCTGTGTGCCTTAAGCACCAAGTGCTAGGATGTAGCTTGTCCAGCCATTTAAAATGCAGGATAAAAGGAAAATGTGTACACAAGAGAAGCATTATATTGCTGTGAGAGTCCCTTAACGCAAAGAATTTAAGACCTCCAAAGCACTTAAGTCAGCAAAACTACATCATTAAACTCACCATCCTTTCTAAATTCGACTTTACTGAACTCTTTACGATCCAGACATCCAGAACCTTCTGGAACCTTCGTCCTGTCTCTGTGGCTGTGAAGAATACCGAAGGAAGAAATACAGCATGTTTGCTTTGATAGATTTCTGTAAAAGAAAAAAAAAAGGAAAAAAAAAAAAGATTAAAATAGACAAACATAAGGAAAAAAAAAAACATGCGAAACTGCTGAGCAGGGACCTAAGTGACCACTGAAGGATAATTTTATAGACATGTTTTGATGTTTGAACACACAAATGGGATTCCATGTGTGTGTGTGTGTGTTTTTATTTTTTGTTTTATTTTATTTTATTATTATTTTTTATTTTTTTGCTGTTTCATATCCTAACCACTAGGTTGCCTGAGTAATAATAATAATAATAATAACAATAATAATAATATCTGACTAATACTTGTAGATCGTTTTGTCTGATATTTTCCTTTCCTTTAACTTTATGGTTGGTGGCACATTTTAGTTCACTGTCATTTGAAGGTTTTCAGATTTCAGACATTTTATTTTGTGTTTTGAGAATTTGAAAACTGTTTGTTTTTATAAATCCTGAAGTCGAAGACAAAGACAAAATAACAACTTAAAAATAAAAACGCAACGCGGGAACAGAGACGATATCCAGCCACCATGTGGAAGTACACATACACTCCATAGCCTTAATATAATACATCCAATCTCTTAGAAACAAACTGCAATACCTCCTTATACTGTATACAAATATTTTAAAAACGCCTGTTAGTCCAGATGAAGATCTAAAACGGCTTTTATTTGTAGGGCTGATTTGCTGTATTGGATTTGCAGGGTGGCTTTTTTTGTAAAATATAACAATGAGACTGAAGAACTTTTTTTTTCTTTTGACATATAACTGTTCAGATCGAGCGGCACACGCTTGTTAGAGATAAATATGCAAAACTCCTGATAAAAAAAAAAAGATTACTGATTACTACAAGGCTGCTGGTGGTTATTTTATTAGTTTATATTAGTTTAATAAGGTGTCACCATGAAGAAAGCTTCTTGAAATCTATTTCCTGGACACTTTCCTCGTGGTACAGGAACCTGAACATGGAGGTGACTGATATTACAGTGTCCTTTAGTCTCTCCGTCATAGACACACTGGTGTCGTTTGTGACATGTATCTTTTGGCCGATTTTATTTTTTTTCCACCTGTTCCTGATAAAAATATTACATTGGAGGCCATGTATTATACATGGCGTTCTATGACATATTAACTTGTGTTCTCAAGTCACCTCAATATATCATCCTATGGCCTTTCCTATGAAAAAAAAAATATAATAAATAATAATAATAATAATAATAATAATAATAATAATAATAACCACCATGTCATGTCAGAGGCTTTGTATTTCCCTGTCTATGTTCCCGGCACATTAACTTGAATCAGTGCCCAGTTTAGCAGAATTATTTGTGTTTTTTTTGTGTATGTATGTCAGATATTCTTTTTGTATTTCCTAAAATGAACAAACATGTACAAGGGTTTTTCTTCATCATGTACATTTTTTGTTTCATAAATATTATTACATGCTTTCATATTGTTTCAGTCAAAATCCACCACCCTGGAATGGATGGGACTAGATACAATATCATACCTTTAAACCACTCCAGACTCCCTGTCTCCATCCATCCATCCATCCATCCATCCAAACAATCACAATGCTACCACCACCATGATTTACTTGATGGCATGCAAAGCATCCTCATTCTGTCTGTAAAGATTTGTAAACACCCAAGCGCTAGAATTCTGTCTGTCAGTTCAGGCCGAATTTGTCAAGTGCTTGAACACTCCATGACTCAAAAGGGAATCAAGTTTCCAGCATACTGTACAAGCGGACAAGACTGGTGCTCAGTTTGAGCTTATCGTTAGTTATCGGATGAGCATAAGAAATTCTTAGTGATTACAGCAGCAGTGTTTTAACAAGACATCTTGTATTCAAAGTGTTCTTACAGTGAAATTCTGGTGGTTTTTGGCTCTATACTCCCAAGTGTTTGGGATATACTCTAAGATAATGAATGTTGAGAATTTATCCAGCGATCGTCTTCGTTTTAATAGAAAATACAACATAAATGGGTTGTTCTGAAAACATTTATACCCAACAGATTCCACCTTTTGTACTGTATGTATTGATGTCTGGCCTTTGACTGAACTATTCTAACACAGTTAGGATCACTCCGCTGTAGCATTTTACCAGGATGCTTACTGTAGGTTCATTGTTTTCCTAAATGATGAAAAGAAGCTCTGCAAACCCAATGCTACTGTACCACCACCATGCTTCACTGATGCAATGCACAATGTTGGGTTTCCTCTAGACATAAAGTACAAGTTTAAAGTCGCCAGAGCCGAGAACCTTGCTCTACGTCTTAGCTCAGTCTCCAACATGCTTCTTAGATACCTCCAAACAGGATTTGATATCTTCTTGATGACTCTATGGTGAGGTATTAGTGCCTTGATCGATTATTAGAACACCGGTAAAGCGTAAAATGTGTATTTGTGTGAACATCAAGAGGCCACCTTGTCTATTTATAACAACCGTGTTACGTCATTAACACACACAATGTCACAGCTCTCTCTCTACCATATTAAGGGTGAAGGATTTCCTTGTTTTTTTATGTCAAGCTTTTTTTGCTTTTAGCTTATTATTATTATTATGACAGATTGTGTTTTATTAAGTTTAACCTATGTTGTTAAGACTGAGTCACACTGGCGATGCAACAATCCCTGCACACACGTGCACACGCACACACACACATTAACCCTAACCTCTAAACTTGATGAAGTTGCCCCTGTGTGTGTGTGTTGTGTACACAGATATAAGATCATGAACGCACTTTTGTACGTTTGTGTGTTTTGACTTTAAGAAGACTTTCCCTTTTCGAATGCGTCTTTTTTGCCTTTACTAGAATCTTTTATTATGACCGAAAACCATCAGGATATATTTAATATATACAATGCATTGTTCTGTGTATGAAGTAAGAAGAAATCCTATAATATATTTCAAGTGAATGTTTTTCTCTTCCTTTATATGCACCTGTTTATTTTAACTTTTTTTTTTTTTTTTTTTTTTTTTTGGAAGCTGTTAACTGTTTTGCCAAAGTGTTCTGTAGTACTAAAGAAAAAAAAGAAAAAAAGAACTATTTTTATGTTTTCTTTTTGTTTTTTTTTTTGTGTTATATTAGATATATTAGATACAGCTGGCCAGTTTTAACTAAATGTGGACCCAAAGGTGTCACGCATTCAAGTTGCTTTGTATCGCGATCATTTCATTAACACTAAGTAGTTTTTTAAGAAACTTTTTTTTTGTTGTTGTTGCTAAACTAAACGAACAAAACATCACTGGCTGAAGAGACTGTCTTCAGATATTCCTTTATGAAGATGTTTTCTATCACGCTATATTTGTATTAGGCTTGGCATTATTGTAGGCTATTTATAGTGGTTTAGTAGTTTGAATAAAGCATTTTCAAAAAAAAAAACAAAAAAAAAAAAAAAAAGAGTCCTGTATTGTAATTTCTTGCCTATACACCATCCTTGGGTCTTCTGGGATACGTCTCTAAAGGCTTTGCATGTTTGGATCCTGATATGTTTTGTTCAGAGTCAGATTCTTTATAGGATTAACATCTGGGAAGGATCCCGAACTCTTTGCAGGACACCTGATGCTTAGGTAAAGCTTTGACTATTCTAGTACCTTATAGTACCGTATATACACTCACCGGCCACTTTATTAGGTACACATTACTAGTACCGGTGTGGTCTTCTGCTGCTGTAGCCCATCCGCCTCAAGGTTCGACGTGTTGTGCGTTCAGAGATGCTCTTCTGCATACCTCGGTTGTAACGAGTGGTTATTTGAGTTACTGTTGCCTTTCTATCAGCTCGAACCAGTCTGGCCATTCTCCTCTGACCTCTGGTATCAACAAGGCATTTGCGCACACAGAACTGCCCTCACTGGATATTTTCTCTTTTTCGGACCATTCTCTGTAAACCCTAGAGATGGTTGTGTGTGAAAATCCCAGTAGATCAGCAGTTTCTGAAATTCTCAGACCAGCCCGTCTGGCACCAACAACCGTGCCACGTTCAAGGTCACTTAAATCACCTTTCTTCTCCATTCTGACGCTCGGTTTGAACTGCAGCAGATCGTCTTGACCATGTCTACATGCCTAAATACATTGAGTTGCTGCCATGTGATTGGCTGATTAGAAATTTGCGTTAACGAGCAGTTGGACAGGTGTACCTAATAAAGTGGCCGGTGAGTGTACAGTATATAGAAATTTCCCCATTGTGGGATGAATACAGGTATATCTTACCTTATCTATCCATCTCACTCTTAGCTTCACACTGATTTTGCCAATACCTACTGATGACAAGAATCCCTCTAACACAACGCTACCACCACTGACGTAACGCTAGATCTAGATGTGAACCTTTTCAGAACATAGCAAACTCCAAACAGGATTTGATACGACTCAACACATCAGCTTTATAGAGTGTCTGGGCTAACATTTGAGCTATGGATTTCTCCAGCCTCTTGATTGCTTCTGTGACTAATCCCCTCCTTAAACATGTGCTGACTTCTGGTTGACAGTCTGATCTAAGGCAGAATCTTTGGGACATTTTTTAATGTCTCTGACACTTTGTTTTAAAAGCTCCTTAATTTTTCACGACACTATGTCTAGCTATGATCTCTAACAAACTGTGGAACCTTCCAGAAACTTTGTCCACACTGAGATCATGTGAAACTTTAATTGCGAATCACATGCTGTCTCAAACGTTTGGCAGCACATTAGTGTTCATAAAAATGATTAAGCTGTTACGCTGTTAAGACCAGTGTTGTATAAAGTACTAGAAAGCAATACTTGAGTAAAAGTACAAGTATCGTACTAGAAAAAGACTTTGGTAGAAGTGAAAGTTACCTTTTAGAATATTACTCAAGTAAAAGTCTTAAAGTATCTGATATTTACTGTACTTAAGTATCAAAAGTCATTTTCTGATATTTAATGTACTTAAGTATTTGAAGTAAAAGTAAAAAGTTAAATCTCAGTGATTTTCCGTAGGAATAAGATCAGGGGCAGTTCTAGGGTCTCATCTTTAGGGGGTTTTAGTCCTCAGTGAGAATTTAAAACAAGAAGAGTTTTATATTATATATTATATGACTACATAGTAAGCCAAAAGTTATGGTATTATTTAAAATGGCAAAAGTGGACACCAAAATTTTATGCATGATGTAATGATGCCAGTCTTGAATCAGATCAGTTCATGTATGTGTGCATTCTCTACAAACAGTGTGTCTAATGAATGCAGTCATTAATAAAAAAAAGACCAAATCAATAAATGTTATTTTTATTTAGTATTGAATGGATTGTTTGCATTAATATTTTGTTTGTGCTGCAACTCTGGTAATAAGAATAGCGACATTTCACTGCTTTTGGTTGCTTTCAGCCGATTACCGTTATAGATAAATGAGCAATCTAAGCAGTGATTCGCCAAACCTCCCTTATTGCAGTCGCACACATTTCTTCTGATTTTATTTTGTAGTAACGAGTAACGAAGACGCTTAGTGGAAATATAACGGAGTAAAAGTTTACATTTTATCTAGGAAATGTAGTGGAGTAAAAGTGAAAGTTGACAAATTTAAATAGCGAAGTAAAGTACAGATACGTGACATTTCTACTTAAGTACAGTAACGAAGTATTTGTACTCCGTTACATTACAACACTGGTTAAGATACCTATCAAATGGTGATAGAAATTTATTACAGACAGTATTTAAACACAATTATTTCCCTGATGAAAAATCCAGTTTGTACAGATATGCTACCTAACAGTTGTCAAAACACAGACAGATCTGGTTAAACTGGTGTGCCGTCTTAACCAGATGCTCAATTCAGCAGGAAAAACACAGCTATGCAACGACAAACTACTAAAGTTACAATGCACACAGATTCTGTAGAGATAATAAGAGATCATTAATAGGGAATAATAGTCAGGCAGTTAGTAAATCTGAAACAATTACTGAAAAATGTACTTAAGTAAAAAGAAAACCGAAAGCTAACTTATCAGCAGGCAAAGATGATCTACCAGTTTGACCAGCTTGGTGTATAATTAGCCCAGACTATGTAGGGCTGTTACCACTTAAAGTCACAATACATAGGTATTGTAGTATGTCCTATTATAAACCTTTAGTTTGAAGTTCTTTGAATTACTGACCGCAAATATTTCTTTTAAACATTTAAATCACATGTGGGGGTCACGGTGGCTTAGTGGTTAGCACGTTCGCCTCACACCTCCAGGGTTGGGGTTTTGATTCTCGCCTCCGCCTTGTGTGTGTGGAGTTTGCATGTTCTCCCTGTGCCTCGGGGTTTCCTCCGGGTACTCCGGTTTCCTCCCCCGGTCCAAAGACATGCATGGTAGGTTGATTGGCATCTCTGGAAAATTGTCCGTAGTGTGTGATTGCGTGAGTGAATGAGAGTGTGTGTGTGCCCTGCGATGGGTTGGCACTCCGTCCAGGGTGTATCCTGCCTTGATGCCCAATGACGCCTGAGATAGGCACAGGCTCCCCGTGACCCGAGGTAGTTCGGATAAGAGGTAGAAGATGAATGAATGAATCACATGTGGTACAGGAATGAGATTATAGATAGGTGTGATGTCCCACACACCACACAACAACCAGTCATGTGCTTCCTCTGAGACATGCGACACTAGCCATTCACAATTTGCCTTTTTAAGCTCACAGACATGGACATTGACTCATAGGTTGCCACTGTGATTGACAAAGGGAGAGATGTTGACCATGACAAATTTTGTTCTCTAAGACTCACAATTTCCAAACAATAAAGTTGTGAATTATACGCAATTACATAATTACTTAGTTAATTAAGTACATTAATTACTTATTGTAATTTTGAATAAGTCACTCTACAGAATAATACCCCAGGTTCCACTATAATTTGTGGTAATTGCTCATCTTTTATTTGCACTTGCTAAGCTCCCTGGTGCTGTTTATCGATGCGACCAGCAGATGTCGCCAAATTCAAATAAATAGTTTGTTTTCTCAGAATAAACTTAACATAAAGAACAGAAATAATCTTTTGAACCTTTTCTTACAGTTATAGTAATCTATAAGTTAATAGAAAACAAGAGCAGAATAACAGAAGAAGAATAATTCTTTCTTTATGTTGTGTGCGATTTGTCATTTCATAAGTGACCAAACATGCAAAGAAATTAACAAGAAAAAACACATTTAAACAAAGTAGATCGAATATAAAATATATTTCATTATATCTAAACGTATTTTATTGGACTAAGTGGAGGTTTAGGCTAATTTCTGTTTCATAAAACAACAAACATTTGTTTATTTATTATTTTCCCCCTACATTTTATTTTGCAAGTAGCAGCATTTCAGTGCATTTCAGAATTTTAAAAGAAAGCCAATGATAAAAACAATAATAATAACTTGACATAACTACATGAGTTATGTATTTTCAATACAAAAAGTGCAACAGACAATTGTATTTAATAAAATACATACCTAGCCCTACGTGCTACAAGGAACACATCACAATACACCAGGTTGTTATAGAAAAACTGAACACTAGGTGTCGCCAAACAACTCCCTAAAAACACTAGTATATTTAATATTAAAATATATTCTAATAAATTGCCTTTCCTGTTTTGTGTAAAGAAAAAATCAGAAGGGATCGTGCAGTACATTATGTCAGAGACACAATTTCAATAACAAACCCATCCATCTTCAGGCTGTATACTGAAACTTGTGACTGTCTTCTGAGTAGCGACAGAAATGTTCACTAAGCAGAAGCTCTAGCCCTTCAGGAGAGCCATAGACTCTGACAAAACATGCCACGATTCCACCTACCACTGTCACCACCAGCACCACAGCCACTATAACAATAGTAATGATCTCAGAGATGGCATACGGCCGAGCTGAGGGGGAAAAAAAGGTCAGATTTATTTCACACACAGAGCAAAAACTGACTGAACAACATAATTGTATTGCACAAATAGTAATCTGAATATACCGCCTATATTATTGGTGTAAAAATCTCCACTATCTATATTTGTATCTGCTAAGTGTTCCAAATATCTCTATCTGAATTCAAAACAAAAATTGTTGTGGCCCAAACCAGAAGTGTCATTGCTTTAATGCTTTGCTTTTAAGAAAAAAAATAAGTACGTACTCTACTGTTTTTTTAATCCCACTTAAGCAATATTGCTTTTCTGTGACATCGGTGTTTAAATTATACTGTTTTTCATTTTCTCTTTTTGGTTAATACTTTACGTTGTCACTTTCGTTTATTTACTTTTTTATCGCACTTATTTTATTCCTCTCTTTCGCTAGTCACGTTTTTGTTTCCTGTCTTCAAACAGCTAGCGGAGGAGATGCTTTTCAGATCTTAGGGGAAAATATGGATGCCTTAAGTGGAGTCAGTAACCCTCCAACTCCAGCTTTAGAGCCCTCACCGTGGGGCGAATGGGTGATGACTAAGGCTTGCCCACGGGAGCAACACTCCTCTCCGCTTCACGTGTCTAACGGGTTTCCTCGCCTCATTAAAGCACCCAACGATAAACCTGAAAGAGATCTGATTATAGGAGACTCCATGTCAAGGCATGTGAAATTAGCTAGGTCTTTAGGTGCTCCAGCAGCACTTCTTAGGTGTATTCAGGGAGCCAGGGTGCCAGACCTACTGTAGCAGGTAGTCTTAGGGTCTTAGGCAAGCATAGGTACAAAAAAATAGTTTTCCACCTACAAGCTAACGATTTAAGCCTTTGTCTGTCAGAGATTACTAAGAGTAATATTGTAAATCAGATTTACCAGCTTAATAAGATTGAAGATTGTGTATGCTTACTAAATTTCTCCTGCTTACATACAGAAGTCCTTTTACTAGGAACACAGGCAGCCAGAAGTAAGCTTTCTGATTACAGAGTTACCCTGGATGGTTTTTATATTACATCGTGTGCAGCAATAAAAGACGTCTGTGTGATTATTGATACCGGTTTGCTCTCGTTTGCAGCTCACATAAATAATACCACAATTGTGGCCTTCTTTCATTTCAGAAAGATTGCTAAGATAAGAAATATGATGTCATTACATGATGCAGAAACACTAGTTCATGCATTTGTTACCTCTAGGTTGTATTATTGTAATGCTTTACTGTCTAGATGTTCCAGTAGAAGCATAAACAAGCTCCAGTTAGTCCAGAATGCAGCAGCTAGAGTTCTAACTAGAACCAGAAGATATGAACACATCACTTCTATCTTATCCACAATGCATTGGTTCCCAGTCACATCGATTATAAAATACTATTACTGAACTATAAAGCGCTCAATGGTCTCGCGCCACAGTACCTGAGCGATCTTTTGTTTTTTTTATGATCCGTCATGCCTGCTTCGATCAGAAGGTGCAGGCTATTTGTTAGTACCCCAAGTACAAAAGGCAGGGTGCAGAACTTTTTCTTACAGAGCACCACAGTTATGGAACAGACTTCCAATTAGTGTTCGGGACACAGACACAGTCTCCGTGTTTAAGTTTACGCTGTCATAGCTAGTCTTGCTGGATTCCCTGTCTGCACTTTGCACATAATTTACATTGTCCATCACCTGATTACAATCATACCTAACACTTCTCTCTCTCTCTGTCAAGCTCTATATTCCACTCACATGCTCCCAGTGTTCTGAGTTCCTAGCCTGATCGTCTCTCCTTTTGGAGCTAATTCGTCAATCCTGACCTTCTACCCCTGGTTGGAGTCTCGTTGCCCGGTGGTCACACTGCCAGGGACTGATCTGCATGGTCAGCCAGTGACTCAGGGGATTGTTATGGATGGAGCCGCCCAGAGACTGTTATGTCTTCTTTGAACCATTGTTGCGTCGGTCAGCTGTATGGTCTGGTCTTTATTAGCAATCATTTGAAGACTTTGACAGGAAGGAATTAGTGTTGGGTCTGTGCTGAACTCTGTCCAGTGTCTCCCAAATGAGGATGAGATTCACTTGAGTCTGGTTCCTCTCAAGGTTTCTTCCTCATATCATCTCAGGGAGTTTTTCTTTCTGCCATCGCCTCCGGCTTGCTCATTAGAATAGATATATAGTATTTAGATTTCAAATATATATTTTTTAATTAATTTTAAACTTTAAATGTATGTATTCATTTATTTATTTTTCTTGTTCTTATTATTATATTTATTTATTTATTCTCTTCTGTTTCTATACTTCTGTAAAGCTGCTTTGAGACAATGGGAACTGTCAAAAGCGCTATAGAAATAAATTGAATTGAATTTCAATTGAATTTTCTAACAACCTGTAAACAAACCTTTAGACTAAACAGGCAGTTACGAAGGATGATGTAATGAACCTTGTCAATGCATCATGTAGCAAATCACATTCATGTTAATGAATTTCATCTTGCTTTGTACCGCAAGCTTCATTTTTCACTGTGTGAATTATACCTTCATGAAAGTGTGAAGTTATTAAAATTTGGTCATTCTTTTTAGTCTGGCAATCCAGAAAGAACAAATAATCTCAAGTATATGATAGAAAAGCAGGTTACAATATGATGGAGTGTCACTCACTTGGCCATTGGATCTCATAGGTGTATCCGAGAGTGTCTGATGCCAGTACAAACATTTCCCCATTTGTGACCGGTGGCCAGAAAGGAACCATGTTGAAATGCCAGTTGTGACCAATGGGAGCATTTTCTTTGGGGTAAAACACCGTGCCTGAAACACACGTGGGTGGCCACAGGGGGGGGGTTCTGTTTTATTTTTAGATTTATGGTATTTAGCAGAAGTCCTTATCCAGAGGGATGTACAAAAGCCTTCGTACATCGATACATCGATACTGATTCAATCGGTAACAGACTAAGGATACCATCAGTTTAAAATTCACCTAGAGTGCACAAACAATTTTTTGAAAATACAACAAGTGCTAGTTTAAGTGTTTCCTGAAGAGGTAAGTCTTTACCCTTTGTTTGAAGACAGCTAGTGACTTGGCTGTTCTGACATCTAGAGGAAGTTCATTCCACCACCCAGGTGCCAGAACAGAGAAAAAAGCACGTTAATGGATGCCTACCTTGTACCCTGAAAGATGATGGGACCAATTGAACAATGCTAGATTTTGTTGTTTATTGTTCTGGTTTTGCTGCTGCTTAAATTTTTGGTTTATTTATATCCTGTACGAGCCCATATGCACTCAAGCAGCCAAACACATAAAGTGTGTGTGTAGGTGTGTGTGTGTACCAGGGTGGTGTCTACGTAGCCACTCATCAAAGATGGCATCAGTAAAAGAGTGCAGCAGGACAAAGATGGGGTCGTTGGGGGACACGTGGGTCTGACTGCCGGTACCATTCAGGAATAAATGGGCCAGATTGTGTATACTGCGCACCACTGGGTCATAGCTTCCCTGGGGAGTGCTGTAACCTAACAACACACACACACACACACACACACACACAAAATAAAAGACTGTAGGATGTGACCATATTGGATTACTTGGTTCCAAATAGCAAGTTAAAGACTTTTGTCTGTGTGTGTGTCTGTGTGTGTGTGTGTGTGTGTGTGTGTGTGTGTGTGTGTATTATTATCAATAATATTTTTTACATATTCCATATGGAATCTTCTGTGTCTATGTGTTTTACCTTCAATAGAATTTCTAAAGCTCCAGGTGGAGGTGAAGTAGTATGGAGGTGTATCGTAATTCTTAAGCTCTAAGCAGTCAATTAAATCTTGATTTTCCGGTAGCTTCTGTAATATCGGCCGATTCCCACCAGGATTCCGCCTGATTGGACCACCTTCTGTACCTACACACACACACACACACACACACACACACAAACACACAAACACACACACAATCCAGAATAATATAATAGACTGGTAGAGCAGAAGATACAGATATAGTATTCTAGGCAGTATATTTCATATGGAACAGTTTGAGATTTGGAGACCTCTATTGGCTACAAGGTGAATAGCTACTGGAATGAGCATGAATGGCAAATTTAACCATCTGCAATGACCACTGATTTATATTGCTATTAAAATATATTTATTTATTGCTTCTACATTAATCACACAGCATTTTAGAATATTTTGGAATTGATTTTTGGCCTTGCCTGTCTTCAAATTACCCCAGGCACCTACTAGAAGAAGCCTTTATTTTTGCCACATAAACATTAAAGTGAAAATTCTTGTGCATATCCTAACGTTTTGAGGTTGGGGTCAGAGTGTAGGGTCAGCCATGATACAGATACACTGGAGCAGAGAGGGTCAAAGGTTTTGATCAGCTGCTCAAATTTTGGCAGGGGCTTGAACCCCAATCTTCAACAACCCAGAGAATAGGAAAAGTTAATGGCTGGTGCTATGACTTTTACAAAAAAGGTGGCAGATGGAGACCATTTTAGGCCAGAAAGATGAAACCAGGAAACTACCAACATTCAATGGATGGCAAGGTTGGATGACAACTACCAGATTATCCCATGCTGTTTTCTTAAACGAATGGAGTATTTGCTTGTTTCTTAGCTGTGTACAAATAGCGGAGTTGTGACTATAACTCCATGTGGGTAGCCTAGAAGAAAGTCCCTGCTACATCAAGCGCTTCCTTTTCTCACCTTGACAATGTTGATCCATGATGTTTCATGCTAATTTTGATTGTCCATGTCTCTCTCTCTCATTTTCTACTGCTTATCCGAACTACCTCGGGTCACGGGGAGCCTGTGCCTATCTCAGGCGCCAACGGGCATCAAGGCAGGATATACCCTGGACGGAGTGCCAACCCATCACAGGGCACACACACACACACACTCTCATTCACTCACGCAATCACACACTACGGACAATTTTCCAGAGATGCCAATCAACCTACCATGCATGTCTTTGGACCGGTGGAGGAAACCGGAGTACCCGGAGGAAACCTCCGAGGCACGGGGAGAACATGCAAACTCCACACACACAAGGCGGAGGCGGGAATCGAACCCCCAACCCTGGAGGTGTGAGGCAAACGTGCTAAACACTAAGCCACCGTGCCCCCTTTGTCCATGTCTAGTTTATATATTTGTTCATATATATGTGTGTATCTTAGTAGGATGAATGTTGTTTTTCTATATTTCTACTTAAGAATCTAAACTAAAATAAAGGGACATGTGTATATAAGTATATTATGAGCCCACACGTAGCCACAGTTTTGTGTATGCAACGTCTGCGTTAATATTCACAAATACTTTATGTGTTTGTGCATGTGAGTTTCTCACTGTTACAGATGGTCCCTTGCTTCTCATACTCCTCCAAGTCATCACATATCACTCTCCACTGAGAGAACACAGAGTTAGAGCTGATGCTGTTCATGTCAAAGCTGCTCCTGGCTCCAAGCAGGTCGTCTGTACAGATATCGCATTCGTTTCCACCAATGGCAAAGTTCCAGTACGGTAAGGCAAATGTCGGGTTTCCAAGCATGTCCTAAATGCAAACATGTAAAGCGACCCATATTTTTAGCCTCAATTACAGTATAATGGATGAGAGGACCATGTTTACATGTCAGTACATTTATTACAGCACAAGTACACCTGCAGTACACACTTTCGCATAGTTACATTTACAGCATTCAGCAGACACTCTTATCCAGAGTGACTTACATTTTTATTTCAGTTTATACACCTGAGCAATTGAGGGTTAAGGGCCTTGCTCAGGGGCCCTGCAGTGGCAACTTGGTGAACCTGGGATTCGAACCATTGACCTTCAGATCAGTAGTCGAACGCCTTAAACACTGAGCTACCACAGCCCCCAATTAATCCAATTAACCAATCACGTGGGAGCAAGAGCTTCAGTTAATAGTACAATACAATGTGATCTCAGTGACTTTGATTGTGGCATGGATGTTGGTGCCAGTCGGAGTGGTTTGAATGGTTTCTCCATTTTCTGCAGTGCTTTTACTACACAGTGTTGCAGGGAACCTGGATTCTATCCCATGGGACTTGGGACAAAGTGTGGGACACTAACACAAAACACACAATCCTGACCCATTTAGAGACCCCAATCAAGCTATAGTGCATGTCTTTGGACTGGTGGATGAAACTGGAGCACCTGAAGAAAACCCAGAAGAACAAAGAGACCATGCAAATGCATTCCTACATGCAAAGTGTGTACCCCAAACACACCAACCATGAAGCCACTCTGCCTTTAATTTGTACTGTTATACAGTATACATATGCATAATCATAGATTCTTTAAAATAGTAAACATTAAAATAAATACTCTTGTCCTTTTCCTTTGTTCATTAATTTTGATGTATTTTGGGCAAAATATTAACGATTTACGATCTTTTTAATGACTTGGATCCATATCAGGAAATTTCAGGGTAGATAGTAGCAGATTAAAGACTGTAGGTTAAAGATTTAATACAATTCCAGATTATAGAGTATCTTCACGCATGTATAATAGCCACCTTGTACTCTTTTGTATTTTCTTATACTGTACGTGTATGTGTGTGTGTGTGTGTGTGTGTGTGTGTGTGTGTGTTACTACACCTGTATATCACTCTCTAGTTGCAACAGGTGGAAGCGGTGCCATGTAAGGAATCCCGGACCTTCGTGAGAGAAATCCACGCCTCCAAAGCTCTGTTGTCCCGGTCCCATGTACGTCTTCCCGACAGAGTAATAATGAGTCCAGACGAAAAAGTTATAGATGGTGATGTTTTCACACTGGACACTGTTTCCATCTGGGCCAAAGAGCTCCTCATATCGCCGTGTACAGATAACCAGATCAGGATGCACCGTTTTTTTAGCTTGATCCAGAGCGTTGACAAAAGCCTTTTTTTCTTCTGGAGACATCTGCAGGATGTTTCGACGCACTGGATTTCCAACGAGATGGGTTTGGATGATAAACATGGGGGTAAATATACATTATATTATTTAATATAATGTATTACACAGTGGTCTACACATTGTTCTTCAATAAAAATGCTAATGCTACCAGACCTGTTGTTGATTATTTTCCCAAAACAGCATATATCTGTGTGTGTGTGTGTGTGTGTGTGTGTGTGTGTGTGTACTGTATGTGTGTATGTCCTCACCCACAGTGATTCTCTGATCACAGTTCTTTCCAGTTAGCCCATACCTGCACTGTCCACAGCTGTACCCACTAAATTTTCTGTTACACACACAGGTCCTGTTAAAGAAGAGCAGCGGCCATCGTTCCCGATCATCCCGTCCGTCTTGAGGATACTGAGGGCCGTGTGGGCGCAGGTCAGCAACAACTGGCATACACCGGCCACGCCGAGTCTTCAATCCACATTCATCATCGACCAGATCGGTGGGTGAAGGACAGCAGGTGCCACTACGCAGGACTTCAGGTGTCACACACTGGCGTGGAAACTGCGCCCGGGTGACTGTGACACACATACAGAGTGACAACACACTCTGCCACATCCTGTCGAAATGCACAATGTCAAACTGTTCAAACATAGAACTCTTGCTTTAGGTGATAAATGTGACATTCTCAAAATCTAGATGTGGTCATTTGTTTCCTTATCATCAAACACACACACACACACACACACATCACATCACATCAGATCACAAGATAAATAAAGGGTATAAAGATTGACACATACTGTACCACAGCACTGTTGAATAATATGACGCTTGATTAACAGGTTCATACCTAACATCTAATTATGTAATACAATGTGTGTAATGATTCATACAATGACATTTTTTATAAAGATGTTTGGGAAAGAGCCTCCAGTTTTAGGGCTTCATGTAACAGGCAGAGGCAAAGCTGAACTGCAGGATGCAAAAGGCAGGATGCAGGAAACAATAATTTACGCAATGAATAGATAAAAAAGTATAATATGTCACTACAAAAAAAAAATACATTGGTATGCAAACGTGGTATGTTGTGTTGTGTTACATTTTGCAGCTTTAAAGTTCCTAAGCATTTGTCTGGTGCAAAATGTGTATTTCTAATGAAAATTTTTATAACTGTAAAAATTCACACATGGGCGCACACACACACACACACACACACACACACACACACACACACATAGTAGACTACTTACAATATGTCTTCTTTCTTACAATGCTATTAAATATCCGAATTCAAAATAAATTCCCGTACCTTGTTTAAGTTTTCTCTCGTTTCTCTGCTCAGACCACAAATCCATAGAAAATTATTTTAAAGCCTTCCCTCATGACTGTACTCATTTCGCTGATCTCTTCATCTCGTGATCAGCAGCTGCCTGAGAGAGAGAGAGAGAGAGAGAGAGAGAGAGAGAGAGAGAGAGAGAGAGAGAGAGAGTTAGAGAGAGAGAGAAAGAGAGAGAGAGAGAGAGAGAGAGAGAGAGAGAGAGAGAGAGAGAGAGAGAGAGAGAGAGAGCAAGAGGGAGAGATAGAGAGAGAGAGAGAGAGAGAGAGAGAGAGAGAGAGAGAAAGAGAGAGAGAGCAAGAGAGAGAGAGATAGAGAGAGAGAGAGAGAGAGAGAGAGAGAGAGAGAGAGAGAGAGAGAGAGAGAGAGAGCAAGAGGGAGAGATAGAGAGAGAGAGAGAGAGAGAGAGAGAGAGAGAGAGAGAATTAGAGAGAGAGAGAGAGATCAAGAGAGAGAGAGGGAGAGAGAGAGAGAGAGAGAGAGCAAGAGAGAAAGAGAGAGAGAGAGTTAGAGAGAGAGAGAGAGAGAGAGTTAGAGCGAGAGAGAGTTAGAGCGAGAGAGAGAGAGAGAGCAAGAGGGAGAGAGAGAGAGAGAGAGAGAGAGAGAGAGATCAAGAGAGAGAGAGAGTTAGAGAGAGAGAGAGAGAGTTAGAGCGAGAGAGAGTTAGAGCGAGAGAGAGAGAGAGAGAGAGAGAGAGAGAGTTAGAGCGAGAGAGAGTTAGAGCGAGAGAGAGAGAGAGAGCAAGAGGGAGAGATAGAGCGAGAGAGAGAGAGAGAGAGAGAGAGAGAGAGAGAGAGAGAGAGAGAGAGAGATCAAGAGAGAGAGAGAGTTAGAGAGAGAGAGAGAGAGTTAGAGCGAGAGAGAGTTAGAGCGAGAGAGAGAGAGAGAGAGAGAGAGAGAGAGAGAGAGAGAGAGAGAGAGAGAGAATGTTTTAGGTATAAATTGGTTTGAAAGCGCAGATCATCGTACGAGCACTTAGAAGAATAAGAGAGAAAACCAAGAATTGGTTTCATCTTAGCAGGTACTTAGCAGGTACAGTACTTAGCAGGTACAGTACTTAGCAGATACAGTACTTAGCAGATACAGTACTTAGCAGGTACAGTACTTAGCAGGTACTTACAGTAGCAGGTACTTGCCTGTTTCAGTATTACAGCTCAAAATTTCCCTCACAGAGCACTTTATTAGAAATGATTGAGTTTTCTAATCAGACAATCAATGCATAAAATCATGCAGATAACCAGCATCTTCACACCGATCATCAGAAAGTGAAAAAAAAGGTCAATCTTTTGGCCAAGGTATTATTGCCGGTGCCAGACGGTCTGGTTTGATTATTTCTGTAACTGCTGATCTCCTGGAATTTTCACACACAACAGTCTCTAGAGTTTACTCAGAGTGGAGCAATAAAGAAAAAAAACTCCAGTGAGCAGAAATTCTGCAGCTTTGTTGATGAGAGAGGTCAGTGGAAAATGGCCCTGAGCTGAGCTAACAGATTAAGCTACAGCAACACAGATAACCACTTTGAGTAGAAAATAATCTCAGAATGCTTTGAGGAACTTTCTGGAAAATCATGTTGGATTCCACTTCTGTCAATGATTAACAGAAAGCTGAGGCAGTAGTGGGGGGCAGGATCACCAAAAATGGGAAAAATCCCAACCTGGTTTGATGGATCTGAATTTGGCACCAACATCATGAACACCATGGACAGAACCTGGCTTGTGTGAACAGTTCAGACTGGCAGAGGAGGTGTAATGGTGTGGAGAATGTTTTCTCTGCATGCTTTAGTCCTTGTTAATATCATTAATTCATTCATTCATTTTCTACCCCTTATCCGAACTACCTCGGGTCACGGGGAGCCTGTGCCTATCTCAGGCGTCATCGGGCATCAAGGCAGGATACACCCTGGACGGAGTGCCAACCCATCACAGGGCACACACACTCCCATTCACTCACTACAGACAATTTTCCAGAGATGCCAATCAACCTACCATGCATGTCTTTGGACCGGGGGAGGAAACCGGAGTACCCGGAGGAAACCCCCGAGGCACGGGGAGAACATGCAAACTCCACACACACAAGGTGGAGGCGGGAATCGAACCCCCAACCCTGGAGGTGTGAGGCAAACGTGCTAACCTCTAAGCCACTGTGCCCCCTAATACCAATCAGTTACTTGTGTTAGCTAATGGCTAATTTCTGCATGATAATGCACCATGTCACAAAGCAAAATTCGTCCCAAACTAACTGGTTTAATGACAATGACAGGACAATGCATTGTTCTATTGTGTCTTTTTCCAGTCAGCGGATCTGAGTCCAATAAACATCTCTGGGGTGTGGTTGAAAAGGAGAATCGCAGCATTAAAGTGCATCTCAAGCGATATAAAATCTGCACATGATGCAGTCATGTCAACATGAACCTGAGTCTCAAAGGAATGTTTCCAACATCTGGTGGAATCCATGCCATGAGTGAGGCTCAGTATTCTGTATTAGTACGGCATTATAACTAATAAAGTGCTCAGTAAGTGTAGTTTGTGTATATTTTAATAAAATATCAGAAATGTACCAGTTCAGTTATTATCACGTGTGACTGAGAATGTTATAGTGACGAGCATTAAAACTGGGACTCCGTGATAGCAGTGCCATTTAGCCCTAAAATGAAACAAATCGTTTGACATTAAATTAATGAAAAGCAATAAAAACCCATGTTAGTCAAAACGATATCTGTGTTTTGCTTTAAACAGTTGAGTCGTTTTTTTGTTGTTTTAGCATAGAACTAGATTTGTAAAGTTCGTCACGACAAACTTTGATGTTGGCTTTGACGATGCAAGTATTCGCATAGGCCGGTGCTTTTTGGAGGCGAGTGGACATAAGGGTCAGTGTTACTTTTGGAGACAAGTGGACAGAAAGATAGGGTGCCAAAACATTTGGAGGCAAGTGGAGACTATCATGTGACGTCATCCGAATACTCCTGAGGAAGTTCCCCTCATTTGGCTGAGTGTTTTGATATGTCACATGTTTATGTTGTGCCAATTTTTTATTTTCACGTGACATCATTTTGCATATTTTGGGGGTGGTGCTGCAGCACAACCGGAAGGCCATTCTGTACACCAATTTAAAACTTTGTTCAGAGTATCTTAAGTAGCTTAAGTAGCTTGCCGAGTTATAAACCTCCAAATTTTATAATGGGAGTTTATGGGAAAAAAGGCCACTTTGAGACCCGGTACCGGAAGTACCGGTACTCGGATCGCTTAGAAAAGTAATAGCAACAAACTTCAGACCAGGGTCTACAACATATACGAATTTGGTGCATGTGGCTCGAAAGCTCTAAGCCGCATTAAATTTTATAAATTTTTGTCTAAGCTGAAATAGGAAAACAGAATGTTGGCTTCTACAAAGCGACATAATTAGCAAACTAGATTTGTAAAGTTCGTCGAGACAAACTTTGATGTTGGCTTTGACGGTGCAAGTATTCGCAAAGGCCGGTGCTTTTTGGAGGCGAGTGGACATAAGGGTTAGTGTTACTTTTGGAGGCAAGTGGACAGAAAGATTGTGAAAGCTACTGGACCGCTAGGGTGCCAATACTTTTGGAGGCGAGCGGACATGAGCATGTGACATGATCCGAATACCCATGAGGCAGTTCCCCTCATTGTGCTGAGTGTTTTGATATGTCACATGTCCATGTTGTGCAAATTTTTTATTTTCACGTGATGACACGTGACGACACGTGACGTGACGTGACCATAACACACGTGAGGCACTTCCCCTCATTGGGCTGAGTGTTTTGATATGTCACATGTCCGTGTTGTGCAAATTTTTTATTTTCACGTGATGACACGTGACGACACGTGACGTGACGTGACCATAAAACACGTGAGGCACTTCCCTTCATTGGGCTGAGTGTTTTGATATATGACATGTCCATGTTGTGCTAATTTTTGATTTCGCTTATTTTGGGGGCGGGGCTACACGTGACGTCACGTGACGTGACCAAAATACACGTGGGGCAGTTCCCCTCATTGTGTTGAGTGTTTTGATATGTCACATGTCCATGTTGTGCAAATTTTTTATTTTCACGTGATGACACGTGACGACACGTGACGTGACGTGACCATAACACACGTGAGGCACTTCCCCTCATTGGGCTGAGTGTTTTGATATGTCACATGTCCATGTTGTGCAAATTTTTGCTTTCGCTTATTTTGGGGGCGGGGCTATACACGTGACGTCACGTGACGTGACCAAAATACACGTGGGGCAGTTCCCCTCATTGGGCTGAGTGTTTTGATATATGACATGTCCATATTGTGCTCATTTTTGATTTCGCTTATTCTGGGGGCGGGGCTACACGTGACGTCACCAGTATACCCGGTGGGGTGCCAATACTTTTGGCAAAAAGTGGCTACTGAGGGTTTGGACATTTCATGTCAATACTGCAGTCATTATGGGATTCTACTTATTATTATACTGCATAGAACACAGGAGAGAAGCCGTGCCTGAGCTCTGCGCACGCTGCGTGTGTGAAAGCTTAGAGGAATTTTAGGAATTCCCCATTCAAGTCTATGGGACGTTCCATCGTCGACTACGGGAAAACCGAAAGTTCCGTCGGAACGCCGAGTCCGGAACTTTGTCCGGAGTAACGTCCTAAAGAACCTGTCCGAGTTTGGTGTAAATCGCTCGAAAACTTGCCGAGTTATAACCCTCCAAAATTTATAATGGAAGTGGATACGAAAAAAGGCCACTTTGAGCTTCCGTACCGGGAATGCCGGAATTCCGATCGCTTAGAAAAGTAGTAGCAACAAACTTCAGACCAGGGTCTACGACATATCCGAATTTGGTGCATGTGGCTCGAAAGCCCTAGGACGAGTTACTCTTGATAAATTTGTGGCTAAGAATAATAATAATAATAATAATAATAATAATAATAATAATAATAATAATAATAATAATAATAAGATTATAAAGGAAATCAGAATGTTGGCTTCTACAAAGCCAACATAATAAATACGATGAGGTTACGTAGCATTCAGGACAATTCCACATGGACCTTAAATAACATTCAAATGACTTACTTCAAATATTTGGTTATGATTAAATCTATACTTTTAGGTTATAAATGGTCCTCATTTCCTCATCTCTACTAATTGAAAGGGCCATATAACGGAAAAGTGTAATTATTTTATAAATATTTTTGCTGTCCTAGATAATCAAAAAACATGGTAACCTGGTCATCTTTATTTTGATTTTGATCATGTCTGGTACGTAAGAGGACGGACACACACACACACCACCAATCAAAAAATCTAGAAAGACTCTCTAGAAAGGTTTTTGTTTTATTTTTAGAAATTTGTATTGTTCCTAGAAGAACAATGAGAAATAACAAAAATGAAATTAAGTCAAACTATTTTCACATTTATTTTTTCTAAAAGGTTTTTAAACATCATCTCAACCCGGATCAGCCAGAAGGCTTTTATTTTCTCCAAATATTTTTTTTTTATTGAAATGGCATTACATGGAAATCTACTTGTAAACGTAAAAGAAAATCACACATAATTACAGGAAAACATAGATTTAGATTCATAAATAAAGTTTATACATATTCATTGACTTGACAATTTACATGTCATTTAATAAGCATGTGGTTATAATTGCATGTGGTTTTAAAAAAAATTCTGCAGCTTTATTTTTATGTATATGCTAATAGAAATACGTACATACATACATACATACATACACACACACACACACACACACACACACACACACACACACACACACATATATATATACTGTATATATTATATATATATATGTGTGTGTGTGTGTATAGTATTTTAATTCAAAGTAATGTTCTAACTTTTAAAACAAAAAAAAAATATATTAAAAATGGAGATAAATGCATTTAATAATTTCACCTAAATTGCAAGAAAAAAACTTCACCTACCATTACATTTGTAATCTACTTAAGAAAAAATAATAAGTTAATGATGAATAAGGAAATGATGACAGTTGTGGATTCATTCAGTTACTTCTGTTCTACAAATGTCAAAGTAAGCTAACAAAAGAGTAACAAAATAAAAACACTTTTATTTTCAGATTTTTTTTAGCTACTTTCCAGAATTCAGTCCTAGCAACATCCAACATCTGGAATTTTCCAAAAACAGGTCTGATGAAACCAAGGTAGAACTTTTTAGAAGTGATTGCTTATGGAAAAAACCATCCAACCCACAGTGAAGCATGGTGATGGCAGCATCATGCTCTTGAGCTGCTTCTCTTCAGCTGGGACTGGAGATATAGTTGAGATAAAGGGAATTATTGATCGCTCCACCTACAGTTTAAGCACAAAACCTGAAGAACCAACCAACCTACCAACATCCGACAGGTTTTTCCAAACCAGTCTATCTAATGTCCAAACTTTTGGCCGGTAGTGTATTATAGACTATAAATCGCGGTCACAGAGCTCCAAAAACACATTCAGTACATGTGAGGCAGTGACACTGAAGCAGAAGCACTTAAGCACAGAAGATCAATAATTGAATGACTTCTCCGCCACAGATTGAGTGCGAATCTTAGTCATAGCGAGCATCTCTTGCTGGATTTGCGAGCGATCTGGGAGATCATCCACCGTGGTCCTATAAACAATAAACACTGTCAGGAACTGTCATTGTGACTGTATTTATGTAGGTACAGTGATAGCAAATGTCTACACACTCCAGTTAAAACTGTGGGGTTTTGTGATATATATAAACAAGGACTCAAACCAAGATAAATCGTGTCAGTTCTTTCATTTGATCTGACATGAAATTGAAAGTGGAAAGACAAATAAAAATGAAGAAAAAGTCTCAGAGAGGCTGAAAGAGCAATAAAGGAGCTGTGGGAATATCTGGCTGCTCCCTGCATGTTCTTCACTTATCTGGGCAAAGGTGTGTAGATGGATGTCCTTTCTCACTCACTCACTCTCTCACTCACTCTTTTTCTATCGCTTATCCGAACTACCTCGGGTCACGGGGAGCCTGTGTCTCAGGCGTCATCGGGCATCAAGGCAGGATACACCCTGGACGGAGTGCCAACCCATCGCAGGGCACACACACACACACTCTCATTCACTCACACAATCACACAATACGGACAATTTTCCAGAGATGCCAATCAACCTACCATGCATGTCTTTGGTCCAGAGGAGGAAACCGGAGTACCCGGAGGAAACCCCCGAGGCACGGGGAGAACATGCAAACTCCACACACACAAGGTGGAGGCGGGAATTGAAACCCCAACCCTGGAGATGTGAGGCGAATGTGCTAACCACTAAGCCACCGTGCCCCCCTGGATGTCCTTTTTCATAAGGAAAAAAGAAAAGATTCAAGCCCAACTAAATTTTGCCAGAGCATATATATATATATATATATATATATATATATATATATATATATATATATATATATATATATATATATATACACAGTGGAGATCAAAATTAGAGAACAACTTACAATTTCCTAAATTTCAAGATCACTGCTTAGTCTTATTTGCTTAGTCTTATTTTATCTAAACAGGAGGAAAAGAGCAGGTTTTTAAGCATATTTCATGAGTTACATTTATTTTGAGGCACAGAATAAAAAACATCAATGAGATTTGAGAAAGAACACCGATCAAAATTAGAGAATGCTTTTAGATACCTCCTAGTTATTGGTGTTACTCTGGCACCTGGCGCTAATATCCTTAATTATCTAAAAGAAACCATAATTACCGGCAGCCTAATTTTCCAGTTTTCACAGACTTTGCAAGATGGTGAGCCGTTCTAAAGTGAATGAAACCCTCAGCAGTAGGTCGTCCAGATGAAGGCCAAAGGAATGACCCTTTCAGCCATAGCAAGAGAAGTTGTTCATTGCAAATCTGTGATTTCTAGAAAATTGCATCTTTACAATGTCACAAACTCATTCAAGCCTGTTCGTCCACGAAAGACAAATGCAAGAGAGTCCCGGATAATGCTGAGAATCTCAATGAACAGAGTAAGGATCTGTCTCGTCATACAGACAGTTCAAACGTGTCTCGATGTTTAAGAGAATTTGGACTGAAAACCCACTCTGCAGTGACCAAACCTCTCATTAGCAGAAAGAATCAAAAGGCTAGAGTAACCTTTGCTGAGGATCATGTTGGACAGAGGAGAACTGGTCCAAAGTTCACTTTAGTGATGAAAGCAAGTTTAATTTATTTGGGTCCGATGGGAAACATTATGTCTGTCTTTAAATTGGTAGAGAGAAGTGTCATGGCTTGGGAGATGTTTTCTGCAGCAGGAGTTGGGTCTCTTATACAGCTATAGAGTAGCAGCAGGCAGAGTGAATCCAAATGTTTATCAGACCCTTCTTCGACAACATGCATTCATCAGACAGAAAATTTCCTGCATGACGATGCCCCCTGTCACACAGCAAATCAGGTAAAGCAGTTCCTTGAAGCTGAAAAACATTGAAATAATGAAATGGGCATCCAAGAGTCCTGATCTAAACCCAGTAGAAAACCACCATTGGCAACAAAGTTACGGGCAAGAAACCCACTACAGTCACCGAACTGTGGAATAGACTGGAAGAAGAGTAAACCAAAATCACACCAGAGCAGTGCGATAGACTTGTGATGTCCTGTGTGCCGCAGATGTGCTGAAGTCATTCAAAGCAAGGGCCTGTACACTTCCAACTAATTGGTGACTTTTTCTCCTTGCTATAATCATTGCTGCTCTCTAATTTTGATCATTGTACTTTCTACAAAACAAATTTTGATCTCCACTCCACTATATGTATATTATAGTATTCATTCAGTTAGTTTACTTCTGTTAATTAAATTTCTTGTTGTTGAAATGTCAAAGGGGGGTCACGGTGGCTTAGTGGTTAGCACGTTCGCCTCACACCTCCAGGGTTGGGGGTTCGATTCCCGCCTCCACCTTGTGTGTGTGGAGTTTGCATGTTCTCCCCATGCCTCGGGGGTTTCCTCCGGGTACTCCGGTTTCCTCCCCCGGTCCAAAGACATGCATGGTAGGTTGATTGGCATCTCTGGAAAATTGTCTGTAGTGTGTGAGTGAATGAGAGTGTGTGTGTGTGTGCCCTGCGATGGGTTGGCACTCCGTCCAGGGTGTATCCTGCCTTGATGCCCGATGACGCCTGAGATAGGCACAGGCTCCCCGTGACCCGAGGTAGTTCGGATAAGCGGTAGAAAATGAGTGAGTGAGAGAGTGAGTGAGATGTCAAAGTACGATAATGACAAAAAAAAAAATCTATCCTTAAAAACATCTGACAAATCATGACACAAAATGTGTTTTGGTCTGTTGAGACTGAGGTAGAACCTTTTTGCGCATAAATAACGTAAAGTTATTTCTGGTGTACAAACAAGACAGCTCATCACACATAGCATATCAATCCCACAGTGAAGCATGGTGGTGGCGGCATCATGCTACGAATGCTATGGAGCTGCTTTTTTTTTCGCTGGACCCGGGGCTGTAGCTGAGATAAAGGGAATCATGGATAGCTCCACCTAAAAATCTCAGTATTTTGGCACAAGGCTTGAAGGAAAGCTTGTTAGACAGGTGGAGAGGATGGAAACTTTTAGCTTCCGACACAGCAAGGAACCGAAAGCACAAATCCGAAGCAACAAATAAACTTCAGGAGAAGTTGTTGAACTTTTCTGGAACGGCCCAGATATAAATCCTATCAAAGGCCTGTGGTAGTTTTGAGCTGTGCACAGAAGATCCTTGACAATCAAATAAATATGGAGCATGTATTGAAGAACATTCTTATTTTTATTTATTTATTTATTTATTGTTGTTTTTTTTTTCCACTTGAATGTTGATGGCTTTTTTTTTTTTACCTTAATGATGAACTTATCTTGTTTTACACACAAAAAACCCTGTAATTTTAACAGCAGTGTGTAGAATATTTTATATCCACTGTGAAGGATGCTTCTGTTTATGGAAAACTGGAACCCGCTTGCATAACGTATGAACACGTATCTTTTCAATAGCACTTTGGTCTGTGATTTTGTCTGAGGTCTGAAAAGCTTTGTAGGTAACTGCATTATTAAACCCTCACTGTGTGTGTCTGTGAGTGTGTGTGTGTGTGTGTCTGAGTGTGTGTGCTCACTGTTCGTCAGTGTCTGCATTTGCCGCATTACGTTCATCAGCTTCGAGTCCATCTTCACACACTCTATCTGGGACTGTGCAACTGCGAAAAAAACAAGCACAGACACACACACACACACACACACACACACACACACACACACAGTCTGGATGTGCAAAAACGTATTTTCTTGCAATACTGAAATCAGAAAATGTTCTCAAGCATATTCCTCCTGTTCCACACACAAACCTGCGTCTTTTTTGTTTGCATTTCAGAACATAGGTAACAGTGACGAGGGTCTGCAGAACAAGGAAGAAAGCTACAGCAATCACTCCGATTTTCCAGGCTTCCTGCTTCGGAGCGGTGGACTCTTGAGAGAGATAAAATGAGACTGAGACTAAGAATGAGACTGACAGATGGGATTAAGAACAACAAATAACAGCAGAACATTTTGTAAACGTTTTCCACTAGACAAAACAAAAAGTACATTGGTGGTATATGAGTGTGTTTGTGTTGCCAGGTACGTGATTTGTCTGCAGGTTCGTCCATCAGTTCATCATTTTCTCCAAGTTCTACTCCCACAGTTGGGGAAAGAGTCAGTGGGTTTCCATTGATGTCAAGCGTTGGGACGTTCCAGTCGTGCTCGGAGTCCCTTGACGTCACAATCTCGTTAGTCTCGTGCATGATGTCTATAGGGACAAATAATACAATATCATAATTAGGGCCTGAGCACCGAATGGTGCGAAGCCCTATTGTTTTTCCTCGGGAGTATTATTTTTTTTATTTTTTTTTTTATTTTTTTTTTTTCCCACACATTGGCCAATTGGGGTCCCTTAACATGCTCGAAAACTCTTGAAATTTGGCACACACGTCAGAGTCGCGCGACACTAGGATTGGACAAAGGTTGGAATACGGGCGTGGCAGGGGGGCTCTGTAGCGCCCCCTGTAATGCAAAAACAAACATTGGTGCACAGATCGGGCAATTATGTACGCACATGTACGAGAGTTGGTACGCATATAGATCTCATCGACCCGAACAACTTTCGCGCTCTAAACTATGAGCTCCGCCCAACAGGAAGTCGGCCATTTTGGATTGTTTTATAAGTGCATGCGGTGAACTTTTAAATACTCCTCCTAGGGAATTCATGCGATTGACATCAAACGTTGTGAACATGATGCCAAGACATTGCACTTGCTAAATTGCGAAGGGATTTTTGATATCTCGAACGGTGCTGCCATGGCGAGGCGACAAAATTATGGCGAATTCAGAGAAACAGGAAGTGTCTAATATCTAAAGCAAAAAATGTCTTATTGGGATGACACGCGGTGTGTATGTTCGGCCAAGGATTCCGATCGCATCGATGTGCCTATTGTGAATCTCGGACATAGCGCCACCAACAGGCGCCAGGAAGTGTGTCAGTCACAACAGTTGCATGTGGTGAACTTTTAAATACTCCTCCTAGGGAATTCATGCGATTGACACCAAAAGTGGTGAACATGATGCCAAGACATTGCACTTGCTAAATTGCGAAGGGATTTTTGATATCTCGAACGGTGCTGCCATGGCGAGGCGACAAAGTTATGGCGAATTCAGAGAAACAGAAAGTGTCTAATATCTAAAGCAAAAAATGTCTTATTGTGATGACACGCGGTGTGTATGTTCGGCCAAGGATTCCGATCGCATCGATGTGCTTATTGTGAGTCCCGGGTATAGCGCCACCAACAGGCCCCAGGAAGTGTGTCAGTCACAAAGGTGGATTTTTTCACAGTTGCATGCAATGAACTTTTAAATACTCCTCCTAGAGGATTCATGCGATTGACACCAAAAGTGGTGAACATGATGCCGAGACATTGCACTTGCTAAATTGCGAAGTGAGTTTCGATATCTCGAACGGTGCTGCCATGGCGAGGCGACAAAATTATGGCGAATTCAGAGAAACAGAAAGTGTCTAATATCTAAAGCAAAAAATGTCTTATTGTGATGACACGCGGTGTGTATGTTCGGCCAAGGATTCCGATCGCATCTATGTGCTTATTGTGAGTCCCAGGTATAGCGCCACCAACAGGCCCCAGGAAGTGTGTCAGTCACAAAGGTGGATTTTTTGTCAGCTTCATGCAGTAAACTTTTAAATACTCCTCCTAGGGGATTCATGCAATTGAGACCAGACTTGGCCAACATGGTGCAGAGATATTGCAGATGCGAAATTGCGAACGGATTTTTGATATCTCAAACACTGTTCTCATGGTAACGTGTCAAACTTTACTTTCTTTTTCAGGCATATTTAAGTCTTTTGGCGTGCTTAGATTAACTTGAAATTTGACACATACATCACATTTGTCGGCTGTTAAGTGTGGACAAAAAGGTCAGACAAAGGTGTGTCTCTTAAGTGGCTCACTAGCGCCCCCGTTTGTCTAAAATGTGGGGTTTCATTTACCTACAGTCCCCAAATGGGTCAGTAACAACATAAAATAGTCCACTGATATTTACCCACTTGATGCACTTGCCCACCGTGCAGTGTTTTCTGGAAGGCACCGTATAGCGATGAACAAACGTGCGAAGGCCCGTCATCGCTGCTTGCAGCTATATTTTAAAAATTATGTTTCATGTTATACAAAAATGTGAGATCATGATCAAGATTTTATTTCAAAATATAAAACCAAACCTGACTTCATTCCATCTCTACATGCCACTAAATCGCATTATTCGTTCAATAAACTACAGCACTGTCAAATTTTCTGTTTTGATTAGTCAGAAGATTCATCTTCTCTCACTGCAGAACGGACAGTGAAGTAATTTATAGGTTTATATTAATGCGCTCGTATAATACACAAAGACAACAATATCACCGAGACCAGAGCTTGGCAACAGCATTAAATGTAACTATAGATGGATAAAAATGTCTGAGCACTCATTTTGTACTAAACAGAAAAAGCATTCATTGTTAGAGAAATAAGAATGTGCTATGAAGTGAGCAGTTATAGAAGAGTAATTAACTTTATTAACAGGAAGTGAGGGGGGCACGGTGGTTTAATGGTTAGCACGTTTGCCTCACACCTCCAGGGTTGGGGGTTCGATTCCCGCCTCCACCTTGTGTGTGTGGAGTTTGCATGTTCTCCCCGTGCCTCGGGGGTTTCCTCCGGGTACTCCGGTTTCCCCCACCGGTCCAAAGACATGCATGGTAGGTTGATTGACATCTCTGGAAAATTGTCCGTAGTGTGTGATTGTGTGAGTGAATGAGAGTGTGTGTGTGCCCTGCGATGGGTTGGCACTCTGTCCAGGGTGTATCCTGCCTTGATGCCCAATGACGCCTGAGATAGGCACAGGCTCCCCGTGACCCGAGGTAGTTCGGATAAGCGGTAGAAAATGAATGAATGAATGAACAGGAAGTGAAGCTCTGCTTCACATGGGGCCAGAATACACCATTATTTTTACAGTTCTTAAGAGTGGATTCAGAATTTAGACCTACAATAATCGCAAAAAAAAAAAACAATATATATTTTTTAAAAAGAGAAGAATAAATTCTGTATACATTACTTGGCAAGTTTCAAAGGTTTCTGAAATATAAACACGTACAAAATAAAATAATCTGGCAACCTAGTGCACATAATAGCCGATCGAGCAACCTTGGAATAAAAAGAAAACGATCAGTAAAGACTATTTTTTATTGTTTACTGGCTGTGCTGAAATTTCACTAAATGAATTCAATAATCAAATATATCTTTTTAAAATATTGAACACCATCAAAGTCTGGCATCAGTGTATGCAAAGTGACCTTTACTGTGACCCATGGGAGACATTTAGCATCGAGATGAAAATTACAGCAGGGAGGTGAGACGAGCTCCGAGGCCCTGAGCAGAACCCTAAATGGCACTTGCATATCAGATACACACTTGTCCTCAATTAATTTTGAGCCATCTAACAAGTTTCAATAAGCTTGTAGTTTTTAGTTGAAAAAATATAAGCTAAAGTAAGCTTGTAAGTACATACTCTAGCTTATAGTCCAATATGAACCAATGTTTAACACTGTACTGTTCTACATAACACTGTGTATGAAGGTATATTGATGTGTTAAACCTCCATGTAGTTCAGTAGAACATGGAGAAAACATCCAGAGCACATAGACCAGCAGCTCATCACATAAAGTATATTCATGCAAGGTTCCAGAGATTCCAGTCCTCAATTCACAAAACTCTGTCTAAAAGAGAAACAGATTAATATTTATGCTGAATGTATTTTGTGCTTTGTGGAGTTTGGGGACTTAAAGCATCTGAATCTCATTTGCATGTTTTCTTATTTCATGTATTCGCATAATATTTGAATGTTGGTGTTGGTTAGGATTTGTTTTATTTAATAATGAAGCTTTTACAGTTTATTATTATATTGTTCTGCATTTGGGTCTCTGGAACGAACACATCAGGAGTCCTAATTCTCTCCAAAATGCTGGAATAAACAGATGGATAAAGCGTTTGGGGTCAAAGCTTAAATTTTCACTCTGTATAATCTCTCAGGAGATTTTGAACAGAAGAGGAATGAGGCCACCACCCCATCCCCACCCCATCCCCACACCACATATCACATAATGGATATTGTTGTGACTAGCATAAGGGCAAAGGCCATGCAGTCTAATGGGAAACTAAAATGTTTACTCAGCTTTAAACTGGTGTCCATGAACATTAGATTATTGCATGTTCCTTGCCTTTCGCTTCAGTCCGTCGGGATTTGGGAAGCACAGGACAAAGCAAAAAAAAATGGTTTTAATATTTATGCAGGAGATCAGATATAAGCTCAATGGCCAACAAAAGCCTTGTTTGGTACGTAAGTGGTTCACAACCTATAAACCACATCCAATAAATTATTTGTTCCTACTGTACATTCTCATTACCTGCTTTATCCTGGTTAGCATTGCTGTTCCTAGAACATCTTTATGTGGTTGTATAGAATAAGATAAGCATGTTAAGCAGTAAATTACATATAAGCGCTAACACTATAAAATGTGGAAGCGAAGAAAAGTCTGACCGCACACGGAAAGGGACTGGTCCGAGAACACATAATATATCATTCTGCTTAATTTACATAGAAATTCATTTTAAAAATTGAATGTCACTTGTTGCACTGTAACTTTGTTGCTAATGCTGACACCAGTGTTGTATAAAGTCCTAGAAAGCAATACTTGAGTAAAAGTACAAGTATCGTACTAGAAAAAGACTTTGGTAGAAGTGAAAGTTACCTTTTAGAATATTACTCAAGTAAAAGTCTTAAAGTATCTGATATTTAATGTACTTAAGTATCAAAAGTCATTTTCTGATATTTAATGTACTTAAGTATTTGAAGTAAAAGTAAAAAGTAAAATTTCAGTGATTTTCGGTAGGCATAAGAGCAGGGGCAGTTCTAGGGTCTCATCTTTAGGGGGTTTTAGCCCTCAGTGAGAATTTAAAACAAGAAGAGTTTTATATTATATATTATATGACTACATAGTAAGCCAAAAGTTATGGTATTATTTAAAATGGCAAAAGTGGACACCAAAATTTTATGCATGATGTAATGATGTCAGTCTTGAATCAGATCAGTTAATGTATGTGTGCATTCTCTACAAACAGTGTGTCTAATGAATGCAGTCATTAATAAAAAAAAGACCAAATCAATAAATATTATTTTTATTTAGTATTTGAATGGATTGTTTGCATTAATATTTTGTTTGTGCTACAACTCTGGTAATAAGAATAGCGACATTTCACTGCTTTTGGTTGCCTCTTTGCGGCTTTCCGCCGATTAACGTTATAGATAAACGCCTCCAGCTCTGACTGCGCGTGCACGCTGCGCGTTCCTGTGTTTCTCCGTAGAGCGTGCGGAGCGTAATGCAATCTAGGAGCAGTGATTCGCCAAACTTCCCTTATTACAGTCGCACACATTTCTTCCGATTTTATTTTGTAGTAACGAGTAACGAAGATGCTCAGTGGAAATATAGCGGAGTAAAAGTATACATTTTATCTTTATCAAAGTGAAAGTTGACATAAATTTAAATAGCGAAGTAAAGTACAGATATGTGACATTTCTACTTAAGTACAGTAACGAAGTATTTGTACTCCGTTACATTACAACACTGACACCATAGTTCTGTGTCGTGAACATACAGTATATAGAAAATGAATATCTGCTTGTCATCTTGTTTCTTCCCAGTGTCAACGTACTGTAGAGCGATTGAGACTCAGTTACCTTGTTCTTGAGAAGTCTTCTCTGTTGCTTTCATTAATGGGATCAGTCCCGCCACTTCTTCCCCAATGTGAGCTGTTATGTCTCCATCCACGGTTTCCTCCTCCATCTTGACTTTAACCATATCTCCAACATCTGCTTGTCCTTGTTCATCTTTGTTCTGTTTCTCCTCAGCTAGTATTTTTACGGTTAAGTCATCGTTTATTACTAGACCGTGCTCTTGATCTTTTGATAGTGTTTGTTTAGCCAGATTGGGCAGTTCTCCTTTCTGGATCTTTGACTCTTTATCTACCTCCATGTCCTTTTTCCACCCCTCTTTGCCAATCTCTGCATCAGTGTCTTGTGTTTTCTCTTGAGCTTTTACCATCTCTGACTCCTCTTTCTTTTCTTGCACTCCTATTGGTATTGATTCAAATGACCAAACTTGGGATTCATCCCTTTCAGCATCCTTCTGACCAATGAGGTCTTCTGATTCAGGCTCAAATAACTCTTCTGGTTCTTGGGTTGACTTCAGTAAATCTTCAGCTAAGTTTTGAACTGGATCCTCTGCCTCCTGCACTGACACTTCAGCTGATTTATTTAGTCTATAAATCAACTCCACAGGTTTCTCACCTGGTTCCTGACCCATCCCTGCACCATGTCTTACTTCCTGTTTATCTGAAAACCCAAACGTTTGCTCAGATGAGTTTAATTTTGATTCAGCTTGCTCCTGCTTTGCATTCTCTTCACTGAGGTTTGTTGTTTCTTTATCTGCATGTTCATGCACCACTGCAGGTAATCCATCTTCGGTGTCATCAGCTGTCGCTGGAGGGTCCTCCGCTATGTTCTCTTGTGGCCCTAGCTCTTCCACAACCTGTTCAAAAACTGCTCGTACTGCGTCATTCTCAGAGATCTTCACAGCTTCCATAAATGCGGCTTTCACAGCATCCATGACATCACCCAGACTGTGTAGAGCAGATTGAGGGCTGGGTGATGGAAGAGCAGCATCTGAAAGAGCCAAGAATATGTCAGGCATTAATGTTATGTATGCTACTTTGTAGGAATTTTATACGGTTTCATTTACAAATCAATAAACAAAGGTTTATTGTTATTGATATGGCAAAGCCTTCTGTAAGATTTCCATTTCACAATTATGGAAGGAGTCTCCAGTGTCAGTGAGATTTCCTCCAATAGGAAAGTCTTCAGGATCGCAGACTTTCCAATTTCTTGTGATATGCATTGTTTGTTTTTTGTCTTATTAAATCACTCACTCATTTTCTACCGCTTATCCGAACTATCTCGGGTCACGGGGAGCCTGTGCCTATCTCAGGCGTCATTGGGCATCAAGGCAGGATACACCCTGGACAGAGTGCCAACCCATCGCAGGGCACACACACACACACTCTCATTCACTCACACAATCACACACTACGGACAATTTTCCAGAGATGCCAATCAACCTACCATGCATGTCTTTGGACCGGGGGAGGAAACCGGAGTACCCAGAGGAAACCCCCGAGGCACGGGGAGAACATGCAAACTCCACACACCCAACCCTGGAGGTGTGAGGCGAACGTGCTAACCACTAAGCCACCGTGCCCCCCCGTCTTATTAACTTCAACAGAGAAATAAAACAAGCTGTTATACATGATAACACGATGTAACTTGACATTCTACAATTTGACATGATGTGTTATTCATTAATGCATTGTAATTCTTACCAAATGTTGGTCATAAACAGAATAAAACACTTTACAATATTCTGTTATGGAAAAATAATACAATTGTGGGTGTTAGAAACTGCCATGGGTTGGGCTGCATGCCTACACGGATTATTTTCTATAACATTATGCTATTGTTGGAATAGCCACTGCTTGTTCACAGGTTAGATAATATCACACTTACTGTCATGGCAACAAAAGAGAAAAAGCTCTTTTTCACTTCAAAAAATTTAGTTCTCTGATAAACTGATTCAAATTTCACAACCCGGACACTGGAATCTGGTTTTCACTCCAGCAATCATTTTGGCTCAATCAGTTGCACATGCATTATTGAAAACGTCAGGCAGTAGAACTACTAAAATCAATAATATTAATAATGTAAAAAAAAAAAACGGATCTGCTAGACTAATAAATACTAATTTCGGATGTAATAACGTATTATACTTCAATCATTATCCTGTACTGAAGAGTATCTTGGGACGGTCAAGAGCTTACATTTATGGAAAAATGGATATGTTTATAAAAGTAGACACTTTTAAATCAAGATTAAAAACACATCTGTTTAACTCTGCATTTACTAAATGAGCACTGTGCTAATTCACACTGACTGCACTTTTTATCCAAATCACTTTTACTCCTGTTTTATTCTTTTTAACATATTTTAAACTGTCTTTTATTGAAATCACATTTATTTTCTTTAATTGTTCTTTGTTTTTATTATGATTTTATCGTGTGTGTCTTATTTTTACATATATATATATATATATATATATATATATATATATATATATATATATATATATATATATATATATATATATATATATATAATTTATTTATTTATTTTTTTTCTCTCTTATAAACTGTTTTCTAATTTCTATGTAAAGCACTTTGAATGACGTCTGTGTATGAAATATGCTATACAAATAAACTTGCCTTGCCTTGCCTTGCCATGTTCATTCCAACTGAACTTACCTTGAGCCTGGCATAGATGAAGCAGAAAGACCACTGACAAGCCTTTATAAAGAAGGAGTTCCATGGTGATAGACAACAGACGTCTGGAGGGACTTCAAGTTGTTCTTTGTCTGATGAGTGTTTGTGAATGAGGAGCAAAAAAGCAAAAGGGAACGTAAACATTGGTTACCCAAGTAAAGATGTGTGTGTGTGCATGTGGTTTAAATGGGTGATGGTCATTTGCGGTTAACACAAAGTTTTACTTCAGCCTGAAAAAGTCACACCCTTCTGCAGAATGCCGTACAGCTCCTAGGCCAGGCCACAGCGACTTGTCACACTCCTGCTGCAAGAATTATTATAGCAATTATAAGCAAACTGTGAGGTTGTCAGGGCAATATGCTTGGCTCAAATGCTTGGAAAGAGAATCCATGAATATATCAAGTCTGCAACATGGCTTCCTGGGGTCACTTCAAATCTTTTTTTTTTTTCAGGGAAAGGCCTATTTACCGGAGACCCCCAGTCGGCGAAAATGTACTCAATATAGAGAGTAGTCACAGGTCAGTATATTCAGCACCAACTACAAAAGAAAATGGTTAATAATGCAGACTACTTTGAGAGAACGTCAAAGAAATGCTTGTTGACTAGCTAGCATCCTTGGATTATTAGCAGAAGTGTCATTAACATCATTCATTTAGCATAATTTCTCATCATGTGGACATTCCTTCTTATATTTGACACAGAAATCTTCTTCCGGACTTTGCTGACTTTGCTGAAGAAGTTCCCTAGCAAAAGAGGGGGACCGAAAACCTCCAGGAATTTGAATGGGCAGACGCACTATACACTTCCAGTCTGTTGAGGGAGTCTCCTGAGTGGTTCATACCTTGTGGATGTGTGTGATATTTGTGTCGTGAACGTGAATTTGCAGATTTAATGTTATATGTTATATTTTTCTGTCCGTGACTATGTGACTGTGTCTTCGTGACTCTCAGAAACAAACAAATCAGGTCAAAACACACCACAAAACAGTAATTATCAAGGTTTTTTTTTTTAAACATTAATACGCTTGGTCTTAGAGAGTTTGTTTCCCCAGGACAGAAAATCACTGATCACCACTGTTCCCATCAACCAATCAGTGAGCACCATTGCTCCTATTAACCAATCATTGATCACATCTGTTTTCAACAACCAATCATTTTCCAACACAGGAAATGCTCCATGGTTTCTCAGTAATAATAAAAAAAACCTTTTTTTTTTCCAAAAAGTAAAAGTAAAAAGTAAGAAGATAAACCTTACAGCTGGAACTACTGTCTGAGTTACTGTTACGGAAAATGAATCTGACCAATCAGAATCTACAGCATTATAGTATTAGCTGATTAGCATCTCCAAGTGTTGTGAGGTAAATGACTCAGCAGGTTCAGCTAGCAACCAAAATGGTGCAACTCGCAGGCCTGTCAGACTGTACAGCTCTTAAAAGCCCACTTTAATAAATCCTCAGCTATATAACTCTTTTGGAAATTGGCTTCAATAAAAGCATTTAACAAACAAACAAACAAACAAACAAATAAATAAATGCATTTGTGTCATCTAGAGCTCTTGTACTGTACGGTTCTATACAGCACCTGACTAAAACACTTTGCACAGTGCTACAGATAGATTACTTCTCTAGGGAAATGTGTTTTATTCCTCAATTTACTGTTCTTCAGTTTGGCTTTTTGTGTAGAGATTTGTGTGTGTTTGTGTGTGTGTGTATTCTCCATCTGAGCTATGCTAATGCCATCACATGTCACTCGCATTGCCCTCACAAGCTGGGGCTTGAGAGAGGTGCTACCTTGTGACTGCTCAGGAAATGCAGATCCAAACAAAAAAGGTCTTAAAAGAGCTCAACAAATAGCACATAGGTATTTTTATTGGAATGTCTCTAGGTTGTGTTTATTTGATCTTAATTTCACTTTATTCACAATAATAATGAAATAATCTCTGTCGCTCTCTCGTAGGCGATCCTGGCCTGATCCATCCCGATGTCCTGTTTCGGATTGGAGTCTCATCACTGGAGACCTGCTGCTGAGGATGGACCCACGTGGAGTTACATGAGATTACTGATGAAATTACAACTTAGAAACCATAAAGCTGCCTTGATGTTTCCATCAGTGAGCAGTTGATCATTTCAACAAAACAGACTTCATGTTAAAACTAGAATGAATCCACCGGTTTAAATAATTGCACGTTTTTAACCATACAGTACAAAGTAATCGAAGGGAAATGATTTATAGTCACACTTTATGGTTTCTGAAATTTGAAATGTAGATCCTGATTTTTTTATTACTGAAAGCTGCTTTGTGACAATGTGCATTGTTAAAAACACTATAGAAATAATAAAACTGATTGAATAGCCTCAAAGTAAATTAAGTTGGATGTCAATAGCATGCAGTCTAAAAAAGTTTTAGATTTTTTTCCAACCATGTTCAATATGTCAGGTGCTCCTGAAAAGGTCATATCGTCGCTGTCGGGCGGAATCCTCGTATCTCCAAACCCGTTATTTTTCAGGAAATTAAAAAAACGCCGTAACTTATCTGCAGTGCACAAGGTTTAGTCCGCATTGCAGTGGATTGTCTTGCGCTAAATTCCTGTCCTCAGACGAGCACCAGAACTAGCGGGGGTCAAGATTTTTTTTCTTTGAGCCCAGTGTTTTGAAGACATTTACCTCAGAAGACGTGTTGATTCGTTGCGACTCTTCTTGAGGAGAAATATGCCGTGAAGCTCTCCCGCGGAGTGAGGAAGAGGTGGACAGTTGAAGTGTCCAATGGAGTTATGAGATTTGCACTCAAGATATTTTCAAGACTTTAGATTGGTTAATAACTTGGGGGGGGGGACTTTAGATTGGTTAATAACTTTAATAACAGACCCACGTGGGGACTGACCAATAGCATCGATAAGTGAAAAAATATGAAATTGACCAAATTTGGACATACGAGGTTTCCGCCCGACAGCGACGATATGATTGTAACCAGGAGGGTGACCAGCAAAAATATCCAGCACAACAATCTCAATAGAAATGAAAAAAAATCTAGCTACTGAAAATACAGGAATATTAGAGATACTTTTTTTATTCTTTTTCAGCCAGTCAGAGAAACAAAATCCTCTTGGCGATATACATTCATCCTCCATTTTCTGTAGCACATATGTTACTATCCTCTACTTTGTCTATTCCAGAGGAATGGGGAATTGGGACACTCTTGACACACCAGACAATTTAAAGATGCCAATCAGCCAACAATGCATTTCTTTTTGATACCACAATGGTGTGAGGCAAATATGCTAATCACTAAACCACTATGCCCTTTTGCCGACTATCTTACAAATCAAATGGTTCTGTTCATCCTAGACTCACTGTCTGCGACTTACCAGATTTAATTTTGATTACTTGCTAGAAAATAATTGTTTTTCTGTGCGGAATCAAGAATCTCAAAAACCGCAGACTAGTCAAAATAGCACACTAGACCCAAAGTCTGGAAACATCACTTCCTCACGTGTTTGTGTGTGTACACGCAGAGCCGTCTGAGCGGATGTTTGATGTACACGAGAAGGTATCTAGGACATCTTTTTGGGTCACAAAACTTCAAAAGTCCATCATGTTTCCTTCGTCTCGTATGTAAATCCACGAGAAACAACAGCAGCAACATCAGAGGCGATCTCTTCGTCATAAATATTCACGCTAAAGTTATTCACGCCAAAGAGAACTTATCAAAGAGAAGATAGCATGGATGAAGCCATTCTTCTGCTGCTGTGATCTCTGATGTGTGTGTGTGTGTGTGTAGAACAAATTTGTTCAGTTGACAGCAACTTAGATTATATTAATTATGCAATTAAATTATATTATTTTTTCCACACTTAATTACTTTTCCTTGAACTTGAAACATTGCAAACATTTTAAAATATTCTATAAACTATACGATTGATGCTCCACGTCACATCATGGCATGTAAAGTCTTTCACATACTGTAGTTAGTTGTGTAAAATAGCTACATTCCCATGTACACAAAAGTGGATAATAATGCACGGGACACAACTTCAAAACCATGATGTGACCTCAGGAAGATACCATTTTGGCCCCTGTATGGAGTTGTAGTAATAGTAAACCAAAATAGCACTTTTGAATGTCACATCCCCTACCGAGCCTTTCTAATAATGCCAGTGAAGGCGAAAATTGAACTCTGACTTCTAAAATAGCACAAATGTGAGAAAATTTCAAAATAATTAAAAAAAAAAAAAAAAAAAAAAAATCTCCCCGCACCCCCACCGATCGTTCCAAAAGAATCGAAATTTCTCCAGCCAATTATAAATAAAAGAAATTACTACTATATGGATGGCTGTCTGATCATAAAAAAAGACATTATTTTACAAAGCAAAAAAAAAATGATTGAGAACTATATGCATTAATTTATAAAGACATTTAAAAAGAAAAAGGTCAAACTTGATAAGAACGATAAGAAGACAATGTCGTTACACTGCGTTCTAAATAGAGCACTTATATAAACGTTATGTAAGTCGGAGCCTTTATCAATATTTCATCACCTCTCTATTTGATGTTGCTAAAGTTCTGTCTGCTTCATGGAGGTCCACGTGTGTGTGTGTGTGTGTGTGTGTGTGTGTGTGTGTGTGTGGATAAGAGCCAGAAAAGACTCTGTGGTCCTGTTTGACCTTGTGGTGAAGACACAAAGTGAGGAGAAAGCTTGAGGGGTAAAAAGACAAAGACTGTGTTCTAGTACCGTCTTTAACACGCCCTTATTGACTTCCTGTCAACACTTCCTTTTGGGGAATCTCTATTGGCATGTTAAGGAGCCATTCCAGTATATTAATAGCTAAATTTGATGTCAGTGCAGTCTTTTGGAAAAACTTTAACACCAAGACTAACAACACGACATTAAAGATAATGATCAACTAAAATCAACTAAGATCGGGATCGTTCACAAACATGACTGAATGGCGGCAACATTCATTCATTCATTCATTCATCTTCTACTCCGCTTATCCGAACTATCCTCGGGTCACGGAGAGCCTGTGCCTATCTCAGGCGTCATTGGGCATCAAGGCAGGATACACCCTGGACGGAGTGCCAACCCATCGCAGGGCACACACACACTCTCATTCACTCACGCAATCACACACTACGGACAATTTTCCAGAGATGCCAATCAACCTACCATGCATGTCTTTGGACCGGGGAGGAAACCGGAGTACCCGGAGGAAACCCCCGAGGCACGGGGAGAACATGCAAACTCCACACACAAGGCGGAGGCGGGAATCGAACCCCCAACCCTGGAGGTGTGAGGCGAACATGCTAACCACTAATCCACCATGTCCCCCTGGTGACAACAATAACTTAAATAATAAGCTTATCGAATATACCTAATTCAAAAGCGTTCGATGTGACTGAATTAAGTAACATTAACACAATTAGTTTTCATGCATCCAACATTTATTTTCAAAGCTATAAATAAAATCGAATGTCTGTAATGAGACTCGAACCCATAACCACGGTGTTCTACTGTACAACTGACAGTTTATGATTGCATTATTCTACCATTAATCTAGTTACATCAGCTGGAACTGAATTAAAGTTAATATAGTATAACTGTTGTAGTTGTAGTCTGCTGTAGCTGACACTGATTTATGTTAACGCTATACATGCATTATAACGCTTACTACATGACTTAATCTAGTCATTACAAACCTTTTTTCAGTCTATGAGTTTATCCCATCCATAATCAGACCAGAAAAGTTAAACAATTTATGAACGTCTGTGAAAATGTCTTTTTAAATCGTTGCACGTTCTTTAGCTAAATATCGAAAGTGTGATAGAGTTAACTATTCTATGTAACTATCTTTTACAGAAAACAGTGGCTAGCTAAATTTGCTCACGTGCTCGTTGTCTTTACAGAAATTCAGCTAGTTCTTATTTTTTCCACATAAAATACTCAAACTACGGTGGTTTATTCTACCATCAATCTTCAGTGGTGTCAGTGGTTGATTGGACAGATGCTGAGGTGACATGGTGATAATTATTGTAATAAACAGAGGTTATAATTATTCGGAATCCACAAGTTCCAGTTCATGGCCACAGAATATTCAGCCTTTACAACTACTGTATCTTAAGTTAAATTAATGTGAAAGACTTAATTCGGACACAGGATAAGCGTAATGTTCCTGATGATATCATTATAAATATGTAAATATACATATGTAAATATGTAAATATACATTCATTCATCTTCTACCACTTATCCGAACTACCTCGGGTCACCGGGATCCTGTGCCTATCTCAGGCGTCATCGGGCATCAAGGCAGGATACACCCTGGACGGAGTGCCAACCCATCGCAGGGCACACACACACACTCTTATTCACTCACGCAATCACACACTACAGACAATTTTCCAGAGATGCCAATCAACCTACCATGCATGTCTTTGGACCGGGGGAGGAAACCAGAGTACCCGGAGGAAACCCCCGAGGCACGAGGAGAACATGCAAACTCCACACACACAAGGCGGAGGCAGGAATCGAACCCCCAACCCTGGAGGTGTGAGGCGAACGTGCTAACCACTAAGCCACCGTGCCCCCTGTAAATATACATATTTAATTTTATTTAAAAAGTACATACATATTTAAATTTAGTTTTTTTTCCCCCTTTTAAATAGTAAAATTAAGCATAATGCTTATTTTGGTAAATCTTAGAAGATTGATCTGTTTTTGTAGTTAAACCTGACAAAATTGCACCAGTTTTTGTTACCCATTTTCTTTATGATGCCACAGAACTTTTTTTTAATACATTTTAAGATTTTAACCCTTTGATTAAAAAAGGTGATTATTACAATTAGTTTAGTTCTGAAGAATCCTCAGACCTTCTCTACAAGCTCTAAAATGTCTGGGGTAAAAAGGCTGCCCTTCTGTTGTGTCGCTACAGAGACATAACTAACCGATAGCACTGTATATACAGCCACACTGACTTTAACTACATCATGCTTGCAGCCAAGGGTGAGTGGAGAGTGTCAGTAACTCCACTACTGTTCTGTGAGTGCTGCAAGTGGCCACTAGCGTGCAGCAGTTGATCTGAGGACGAGAAGTGTGTGTGTGTTTGTGGGTGTGTGTGTGTGGGGGGGGGTGTTCTGGGATGAAGGGAAGAGAGAAAGAAAGAGACAGATAGAGAGACACAGAGAGACATAGAGAGAGAGAGACAAGACAGTGGAAGCTGAGAAGAATACATGTCTCTGATTTTTCAACAGAGGGCAACCATGCGCATCCTGAAAAGAGTAAATTAAAATCTCTGCATACTCACCTTTCAACCTGCCCTCATTCTGAGAGAGGGAGAGAGAGAGAGAGAGAGAGAGAGAGAGAGAGAGAGAGAGAGAGAGAGAGAGATTCTTTAAAGCATCTTCTCTGAGGCAGAATTAGGTCAGGCTGCCTCCAGGGCCTTAATAGCATCTACCTACTAGCAAAAAACAGTCTGTGGTGTGTGAGTGTGTGTGTGTGTGTGTGTGTGTGTGAGAGAGAGAGAGAGAGAGAGAGAGAGAGAGAGAGAGAGAGAGATGCAAATATTCATCAGATGAGTTTACTGTCTCTTTCTCTTTCAGTAACTCTCTCTCTCTCTCTCTCTCTCTCTCTCTCTCTCGCTCTCTCTCTCTCTCTCTTTTTCTGTCCGCTGTTTGTCTCTCTCTCCCACTCACTCACTCACTGACTCTCTCCATTGTCATTCTCTCTCTCTCTTTGTCTCTCTGTTGCTCTCTCTCTCTCTCTCTCTCTCTCTCTCTCTCTCTCTCTCTCACTCTCTCTCTCTTGCTCTCTCTCTCTTTCTCTCTTTGATACTCCCTGGTGGACTAATTACAAAGAGAAAATGAAGAAACTTCACCAGTGATTTCCCAAAGAAAAAGAATTTGAGGATGGGAGGTGGAGGATTCAAGGAAGGATCCAAATAATGTTGAATTAAAAACTGAAAAAATTGTGTGTGTGTGTGTGTGTGTGTGTGTGTGTGTGTGTGTGTGTGTGTGTGTACAAAAAATGATGATTATCATGGATAGTGTATGTTGCATAGAGGCTGATTTGTGCTGTCTGTGTTGCCTAGCATGTGTGATTGTGTGTGTGTTTGTCTTTGTGTGTGTGTGTGTGTGTGTTTGTGTGAGCACAGAAGCTTCTGTGTGTTTTTTCTGGCACCGAATCTTATGAGAAGTGAGTCTTTCAGTTGTGGAGCCAACACCTGCAGTCTCAGCTGTATGGTGATCAGACACACACACACACACACACACACACACACACACACAGACACACGTTGATTAAAGAGATGTGTGTGTGTTCTTTATGATAATCTAATACAGAAAATTACGCTCAGATGATTATTCACGAATACATTAGCAAAGAGCAAAACATTTTAAGCAGTTTGAGAAATCCTCCCGTCAAACTGAAACACATCACTGTCTACTCGCACACCATCTGCTCGGATTTTTCAACCTGTCAAGACACCAGCTATTTTATTTAAATAATCGTGCATAGTTGCTCTTAACACGTTGTTAAATAGACATTTTAATAGAGAAACAACATCAATTTGAGCCATATGTTATTTTACGTGATGCAGTTTCTTTCATAATGATTATCAAAATGGCCTCATTCACGACTGCAGGCATCTCCACAGAAATATAAATGACCTTATTTGAGTGACCAAAGATTAAAAAAATCGTTTCGAAGTCGATGTTCCTTTCGCTTTCACTGCCTCATTTATTGCACTTACAGTAATAGTCAGAAATAAGAACTCCGTCACATGCTAATGGAGACGTATTGGGGCAGGAATGATTTTGTATATTTCTGTAAATCTGCTTTGTGACAATGTCCCAGAGTTCCCAGGGGCTAAGTTCAAAATACATTGTGACCACCATATTGAACTGAGTGCGAAGGGTTTTCCCAGGACAGCACATAGATATAAAAGACTGATGTGCTCTTCTTCTTTAAGAAATCTCCTTGGACACTGGGGGCTATTTTCATAATGAAAATAAATAAAATCATTATTTGTAAAAAAAAAAAAATAAATAAATAAATAAAAAATTATATATATATATATATATATATATATATATATATATATATATATATATATATATATATATATAAAGGGGGCATGGTGGATTGTGGATTAGTGGTTAGCACGTTCACCTCACACCTCCAGGGTTGGGGGTTCGATTCCCGCCTCCACCTTGTGTGTGTGGAGTTTGCATGTTCTCCCCGTGCCTCGGGGGTTTCCTCCAGGTACTCCGGTTTCCTCCCCGGTCCAAAGACATGCATGGTAGGTTGATTGGCATCTCTGGAAAATTGTCCGTAGTGTGTGATTGCGTGAGTGAATGAGAGTGTGTGTGTGTGCCCTGCGATGGGTTGGCACTCCATCCAGGGTGTATCCTGCCTTGATGCCCAATGACGCCTGAGATAGGCACAGGCTCCCCGTGACCCGAGGTAGTTCGGATAAGTGGTAGAAGATGAATGAATGAATGTATATATATATATACTGTATATTATATTGTATGTACATGTATTGCAGCTGTATAATCCCAAACTCCCAGCGGAGATATAACACCACTAAAGAATGTAGAGGATAATGGATGTGGGATGTGATCTACTTTGACCTTTCACCTCTGAAAGGAAATTGTGTGTGTGCGTGTGTGCGCATTCTATGGCCTAATGACACTCAATACTGCTCCTCTGGACCTTAGAGCAAAGGTGTTAAACACTAGGATAGCATTTTTTGTAGATCAATATTCTCAATCTTGCTCATCCACTGAACACCCAGAGTGTGATATTAGGTTTGCTGATGCTGTTGGATTAGTGTCATTTTACATTAGTTACTTAGGTGTGTGTCTGTATGTGTGTGTGTGTGTGTGTGTGTCTGTGTGTGTGTGTGTTTGTGTGCATAACCAGCATCTCATCCAGCCTTCCTCCTACCATAAATTACAGGAACCCCTGAGGTGAACTATACGACCTAGTTTTCACATTCTTTTTCCTCTTGTTCTCACTTTCTCTTTCTCTCTCTCTCTCTCTCTCTCTCTCTCTCTCTCTCTCTCTCTCTCTCTCTCTCTCTCTCTCTCACATGAATATGCATGTTGTAAATTTTATTGTCTTCTGGAGAGCATGCTAGTAATAGGTGTACATATTGTGTTGCATTGTTATAGTTTAGAACCAAACCTATAGTGAACGTACATTCAACACCAGACATATTGACACTCCGGGAAAATGAGTATAAATGAATATGTGTATTAAATAACACACAGCGAGAGCTATCTTGAGCTCAAACATATGGGAGTGAACAACTGAACAACTTTTTTTCTTAACTATTACAACTTTTCCTGCTATTAAGATCAGCGTGTTAACAATTAATATTTGGTAAAGATGCCCCTAGACAGAATGTCTGTAATGTCTGGCAAAATATCTGGGTTCACTCCTCCATGCAGAGCAAAGCATGTGGGCTTTCCTGTGCACTTCAAATCCTGAGATTGTAAAATGTTTGATCCTGGCAGTACATACATACTGTTTATGGATTTACAATGGGTTTGTAAATGCAGACACAATGATTCAGTGGAAGTGAGTATGTAAGAAGAAAAGATAGAACAAATGGTGACCAGTAATTGTTTTTCTTGGAACACTGGTGATTAGTGTTTGGTTATTAAGAACAATGGGGAACAGTGTTTGGTTATTAAGAACACTGGTGATTAGTGGTTGGCTATTAAGAACAATGGGGATCAGTGGTTGGTTATTAAGAACACTGGTGATTAGTGGTTTGTTGTTAAGAACACTGGTGATTAGTGATTGGTTATTAAGAACAATGTGAATCAGTGGTTGGTTATTAAGAACAATGGTGATTAGTGGTTGGCTATTAAGAACAATGGGGATCAGTGGTTGGTTATTAAGAACACTGGTGATTAGTGGTTTGTTGTTAAGAACACTGGTGATTAGTGATTGGTTATTAAGAACAATGTGAATCAGTGGTTGGTTATTAAGAACAATGGTGATTAGTGGTTGGCTATTAAGAACACTGGTGATTAGTGGTTGGTAATTAAGAACAATAGTGATCAGTGGTTGGTTATTAAGAACACTGGTGATTAGTGGTTGGTAATTAAGAACAATGGTGATCAGTGGTTGGTTATTAAAAACACTGGTGATTAATGTTTGGCTATTAAGAACAATGGGGAACAGTGATCGTTTTTCTTCAAACAATGGTGATTAGTATTTGGTTATTAAGAACACTGGTGATTAGTGGTTGATTATTAAGAACACTGGTGATTAGTGGTTGGTTATTAAGAACAATGGTGATCAGTGGTTGGTTATTAAGAACAATGGTGACCAGTGATCGTTTTTCTTGGAACAATGGTGATTAGTATTTGGTTATTAAGAACACTGGTGATTAGTGGTTAGTTATTAAGAACAATGGTTATTAGTGGTTGGTTATTAAGAACAATTGTGACCAGTGATTGTTTTTTTTGGAACAATGGTGAGCAGTGATTGTTTTTTGGAACACTGGTGATATGTGGTTGGTGATTAGTGTTTGGTTATTAAGACCACCGGTAATTAGTGGTTGGTTGTTAGGTACATTAGTGATTAGTAGTTGGTTATTAAGAACACTGGTGATTAGTGGTTGATTATTAAGAACACTGGTGATTAGTGGTTGGTTGTTAAGTACATTAGTAATTAGTGGTGTTTTTCTTGGAACAATGGTGAGCAGTGATTGTTTTTTGGAACACTGGTGATATGTGGTTGGTTATTAAGAACAATGGTGATCAGTGGTTGTTTTTTGGAACACTGGTGATTAGTGGTTGGTTATTAAGAACAATGGTGATCAGTGGTTGGCTAGCAAGAACAATGATGATTAGTGGTTGGTTATTAAGAACACTGGTGATTAGTGGTTGGTTGTTAAGTACATTAGTGATTAGTGGTTGTTATTAAGAACACTGGTGATTAGTGGTTGGTTATTAAGAACACTGGTGATTAGTGGTTGTTATTAAGAACACTGGTGATTAGTGGTTGGTTATTAAGAACACTGGTGATTAGTGGTTGTTATTAAGAACACTGGTGATTAGTGGTTGGTTGTTAAGTACATTAGTGATTAGTGGATTGTTATTAAGAACACTGGTGATTAGTGGTAGGTTATTAAGAACACTGGTAATTAGCGGTTGGTTATTAAGAACAATGGTGAGTAATGGTTGGTAAACAGTCAAAGGAATTCACTGTTTATAACACTATTTATTAGCAGTCATGACTGAGGCCCTTTGTCAAGTATAAAAAATAAACAATATAAACTATTCATATAAGGCCTTGCTGCTATCTGTAAGCCTACATTGTGTAACCTGTAGTTGTACCGCAGCTACAACCTATAATCTATACAATCAGGACGAATAAAATGTAGGTCGTGTTTAATTTCGACGTTAAACAATAATCGGTGTAGGTTATTGTAGATCATTAGGCAGAATTACACCCCATCATAATTCAGTATTTATGCTGTAAGTTGCTGTTTGTTTATTTATTCATGTGTTTGTTTGTTTGTTTTTTGTTTGTTTGAGCACCTGCCCTTGTGAAGGTCCATGATATCCTGTCTTGTGTACACCTAAAGTCCTAATGTTCCATTGCTGTGAAGTTTGCACTGGGGCCAATTAAACTTGCACCACTGATTATGTCACTCAGCCAGGATTTTTGAAGCCAGGAATCAATTGAATTGTCCAAAATATAGAAATAAACATCTGCAATAGTATTTGTATTCCTGAACTTTTCACTTACAGAAGTTGGCATGATGTATTGACGGGCTGTTTTTTTTTATATTAAACAAACAGAAGTTCGAATGACAGAATAATTATGAAAATTAGGTTTTGTATAAATAAATAAATAGATTAACAAACAGACAAATAAATAAATAACAGACAAATAAATAAACAAACTAACAAACAAGTAAACAAACAAACAAACAGACAGACAAATAAACAGACAAATAAATAAATAAACAAATACATTAATTAATTAACAAATAAACAAACAAACGAACAAATAAATAGCTTCTAGTGGGTTTTATAAAGAAGGTTAGTCTTTTTTTAACCTTATTCCCTCCTTCTGTTCCTGTGGCTTACTGTCTCTTCCTTCTCAAGCGCGCGTGAACGCGTGTGTGTGCCTGTGTGTGTGTGTGTGTGTGTGTGGGTGCGCGCGCGTGTTGCCATATCGCTCTCGCTCTTGAAGCGCTGCTTCGCTCGCGCGCCTCTGCAACCCTCATCATTAAACAATACAGATCTCTTTATTTCGCGCCACCGCAAATGATTTATTTCTCCATAATCAGTTATATAAACTAGTTTCGACTCCTGACATCTGTGTGCACTCTGTGTTTGGGAGGTTTATTGTTGTCGATTGCACGGGACGAAGAAAGACCAGGACTCTGCTTGGACATTCTCCTTCCACTGACTTCTCACCAGGACACTCGGGTAAGTGCACTTCACTTACAGCAAGTACTTTAATAGCCATAAAACCTTCTCCTGTCTCACTGCTTATTTATTAGTGCTATTTATAGAAAGGATCAGCTTCAGTTCTACATGAACTTCATGCAGAAGCAAAGCATTCCAGTGTGTGATGGATAGTTAACTAGATAGATAGATAGATAGATAGATAGATAGAATGCCCAGGTATAAGATGTCCCACTTCGCCCACTTTTCCTGCTTTCTGCAACAATTCATCTTTGGATCCTTATCCAAATAATGATGTCACTCCCTAACAATTACACTCTTTAAGGGTTCATTACGTAATTCATCACTTCTTGAGAAGCATCAGTTCAGATCCCTTTTGCTCTAGGGTTGTACATTACATTACATTACATTACATTACAGACCTTTGTGTTCTCCTAAATCTGAACAAATCTGGATTTAACTTTGTTTTCTGAGAGAGTTAAGAGTGAACATGAGTGAACCGTGAGACGTGTGAACGGCTGTGGGCGAATTTGTGCATTAGACTCTGGCGTCCTGAAAAAGGTGACGTGTAGCTGGTGTCTGGAAAAAGGTGATGTGTAGCTGGTGTCCTGAAAAAGGTGACGTGTAGCTGGTGTCTGGAAAAAGGTGACGTGTAGCTGCTGTCTGGAAAAAGGTGACGTGTAGCCGGCGTCCTGAAAAAGGTGATGTGTAGCTGGTGTCCTGAAAAAGGTGACGTGTAGCTGGTGTCTGGAAAAAGGTGACGTGTAGCTGGTGTCCTGAAAAAGGTGACGTGTAGCTGGTGTCTGGAAAAAGGTGACGTGTAGCTGGTGTCTGGAAAAAGGTGACGTGTAGCTGGTGTCCTGAAAAAGGTGACGTGTAGCACACCTGGGACTGGCAAACACACCAGCACAGACTCTTACACGAGGGTTTTTGCATATCCCTGTGAGACCGCTCAGTGTGTACAGTCCTGAGGAACCGAACTCGGCTGATATGCATTATTTGTTAAACACATTGCGCATCATTGCATCATCGTATCTTTATCATACATTCAGTATATGTTTGGCATCTCAGAAATGCTGATATGTTGCAATGAATGTCTCATTTTTACACTAGTAAAAATTTAGGCTCTCAGATCAGTGATATGTCGTCATCGTCCTTACTCAGTACAACGAATCAAGGTGTTCCTGTTCATCCTTAAGTAATGTTAGTAAAAATGATGCACAGCATTTTCAAAGAAACCGGACGGTTCGGACATCCGCTGTCCAAGCAAAGTGCTTCTGGAAGTGCAAGCAGTCAATATTTAAAATGGAAGAACGATGGGATAGCTGTTGACAAAACATGACATTCATTCGTACCGCCATCCACTCTAAAGGCCAGAGAGAGAATACGTGCTCTCTTTCCCTCTTCGACTTCCTTCATTCCGGCGAACAAACAACTAGTGTGATGTAAACAGATGTCGTTAACGCTGTTGACGTGTCCTGCTGCAGGAGAGGTGAAATCTGATGTAGATCAGACTGCAGGAGAACTCTAACTGTGTGGATCTTGTGAACACGGATTTCAAAAATTATGATATTCCTCGAGGAAACTTTCTTTTAAGTTCTTAAAGCTGGAGCACCAGCATCACGTCACACATGTAGTGCAGAGTTTTTGACAACAGTGAATCCTCTGGGTCAAGCAGGTACATGGACGAGAAAGAAACAGTGAAGCAATTTGTTAAGATTAAATATATAGGATTTGAGTTTCACCAATGTTAGATTTGTCTCACTTTAACATAACGCATTGTTGACGAAAAAGTAGGAAAACCAAATGAGTAGTCATTGCTTTTTGTATTTCTACATTTTTATATCTGATGAAATAAAATTAAAGAGAGAGAATAAATCACAGCTCCATATTTTAAACAGGAATTCAAGGGATCGTTCTTGCTCTGATATGTGAGATAGAGAGAGAGAGAGAGAGAGAGAGAGAGAGAGAGAGAGAGAGAGAGAGAGAGAGAGAGAGAGAGAGAGAGAGAGAGAGACTGAGAGAGAGAGAGACAGAGAGAGAGAGAGAGAGAGAGAGAGAGACTGAGAGAGAGAGAGAGAGAGACAGAGAGAGAGAGAGAGAGAGAGACTGAGAGAGAGAGAGAGAGAGACTGAGAGAGAGAGAGAGAGAGAGAGAGAGAGAGAGACTGAGAGAGAGAGAGAGAGAGAGAGAGATAGAGAGAGACTGAGAGAGAGAGAGACAGAGAGAGAGAGAGAGAGAGAGAGAGAGAGAGAGAGAGAGAGAGAGAGAGAGAGAGAGAGAGAGAGAGAGAGAGAGAGAGAGAGAGAGAGAGAGAGAGAGAGAGAGAGAGAGAGAGAGAGAGAGACTGAGAGAGAGACTGAGAGAGAGACTGAGAGAGAGAGAGAGAGAGAGAGAGAGAGAGAGAGAGAGAGACTGAGAGAGAGAGAGAGAGAGAGAGAGAGAGAGAGACTGAGAGAGAGAGAGAGAGAGAGAGAGAGAGAGAGACAGTGAGAAAGAGACTGAGAGAGAGAGAGACAGAGAGAGAGAGAGAGACAGTGAGAAAGAGACTGAGAGAGAGAGAGAGAGAGACTGAGAGAGAGAGAGAGAGAGAGACAGAGAGAGAGAGAGACTGAGAGAGCGACAGAGAGAGAGAGACTGAGAGAGAGAGAGAGAGACAGAGAGCGAGAGAGAGACTGAGAGAGAGAGAGAGACAGCGAGAGAGAGACAGAGAGAGAGAGAGACAGCGAGAGAGAGACTGAGAGAGAGAGAGAGAGAGAGAGAGAGAGAAATAAAAGTGGAATGGTGTAGCACCCTAACACACACACACACACACACACACACACACACACACACACATACACACACACACACACACACACACAGCTAGGATGACTTAGACTCTCTCACCTTCATATTGACACCTCATCTGTTATCATTAGGCACAGAGTCAAACAACTTTCTCGAGATGTGAGTGTGAGAGTGTGCTTGCGCGTGCATGTGTGTGTGTGTGTGTGTGTGTGTGAAAGACAGAAACAGAGAGTGGGGGAAGACAGAAACAGAATCTGAGTGTACTGTATGTGCTTATACAGTACATACATACACACTTTATTTACATTGTATTCTACTGCGCTTATATAATATATATGTAGTAATCGTACATCTATACGTCTTTAGATATGAAAACTTTATACCTGTTTATTCAAGTTATCACTTATGTCATAGTACATACCAGCTTCTCTTATTTTAAGTCAATAAGAACAAAAAAAGCAGTTTGTCATGTTAAAGGAAAAAGAAACTAGAGAAAAGGTTCCTCCATATTGGAAAAGTACAGCTTTATTTTTGGCTGTTACACCTGAGCTTTTTTCCAAAACTGAAACATCTCCATATCAACATTTATTTTAGCGGTTAGCACGTTCGCTTCACACCTTCACGGTCGGGGGATCGATTCCTGTTTCCGCCGTCTGTGTGTGTGTGTGTGTGTGTGTGTGGAGTTCGCATGCTCTTCCTGTGCTGCTTAGGTTTCCACCCCCAGTCTAGAGACGCGTGATGTCGGCTGACTGGCATCTCTAAATTGTCCGGAGTGTCTGAGCGTGTGTGTGTGTGTGTGTGTGTGAGATGCCATGTGATGGGTTGGGATAGACTCCAGGCTCCCTGAGACCCTGTGTATGAAAAGCGTTACAGAAAATGGATAGACGGATGGGTTGATATTTATTCGGTGCATCTTACCACATCGAACATGTGACACTTTACTATAGAAATAAAACATTTAACGTACAAACCTTAGCTAGCAGTCGGACCTGGCGTTCGAGTTGATGCCGGTCGCGATCGAAAATAAATCTAAACCTTCAGACCGATCACTATCGAGAATGAGATTGCTGTGTCGTAACTGTATGTTCACGCGATCACGTGATAACCTTCCCGTCTCACTTTTCTCTCTCTCTTTCTCTTTTACAGATCGCCTCTGAGGTAGAACGTCGAGGTGAGTGAGAGAGATGGTATTTTTACTGTGTGTGAGTGGAGAACGCTAACGAGGAGCAGGGTGTGAAACAGGAAGGTGATAAATAATGTAAAATAAGTTCTGCTTGACACACGCCAAGGTGATAATTTGATGTTTGTTCCAGAGATGAACAGTGGAGTTTCAGACGTGAGAGTTTTGCTTTTGATCAAGGCTAATACTTTATCATGCCTCATCCTCTGTTCTTTCTCTCTCTCGCTCTTTCTCTGTCTTTCTTTTGCTTCCATTCGGTCTCCACAAGGTCTCTGTATGGACGTTTTAATATGTCTCTCTGCCTGATGTCCATTGAGATCAATAAAACACTGCATTCAAGTAAATCTTAGTCTATCACACACACACACACACACACACACACACAAAAATTGTTTTGTGTCCTTCAATAGCCTCGGTCACTGTTTCTGTAAATCTCTGTTTCTGTATCTTGCAAACATTCATGTTTCCTACATGCAAGGCAAATGTTCTTGCTATGATTATAAACACATTTGTGGCTGAACCTTTTTTATTTTTTCATTCGACTTATGTGTGAAATGTGTGAAACTGTACGTGTGAAGCACATTCCAGCTAATCACAACCCAAAGAACCAAACAGCACAAACTAGTGGCCAGGCAAAACATTACACACAGTGCATGTGTACAACACATATAGGTCTGGTTCATTTATGGAGCCCATGAACCCACACACACACACACACATACACACACACACACACACACAGACACACACCCACACAAACACACCCACAAACACACCCACACAAACACACCCACAACACAAACACACACACACCCACACAAACACACACACACCCACACACAAACACACACACACCCACACACACACACAAACACACCCACAAACACACCCACACACACACACACACACCCACCCACACACACACACAAACACACCCACAAACACACACACACACCCATACACAAAAAACACACCCACAAACACACACCCACACACACACACACAAACACACCCACAAACACACACACACCCACACACACACACCCATACACAAAAAACACACCCACAAACACACACCCACAAAAACACACACATACACACCCACACACACACCCACACACAAACACACACACACACACCCACACTCACACACCCACACACAAACACACACACACACACACACAGCCACACAAACACACGCACACACACACCCACACACACACACCCCCCACACACATACACTGCATGAGGCATTCTTAAACCCATTATGCACATGCACTCCCATATAAATTTTTCACTATCCACAAAAACACACTGTCCTTTTTGTTCTGTCTTGCTACACACACACACACACGCACACACACACAGACACACACAGTTTACCATTCTGGGAATCAAAACGTATTTCTGCCTCCCAAAAAGCCTGAGCAAATTTTTGAGTTATTATATTTTTTTAGTTGTCCTTGTAGAGTGGGGTTTTATTTAGTTTGCTTTTTTTTTTTTTTTTTTTTTGAGAGTACACACACCATACCAGACAGGAAAAAGGTTCAATACAGACCCTGAAACACATTACAAACACTGGAATATTCTGGAATATTTCTGACGTGTGATTTGCTGGTCGGTATTTGTGTTATTCCTGTAAGGAGGTTTTGTGCTGCACTAATGTCACAAGAGGACACCGTCTGCGCACTTAAAATGGTGTTCAGTAGAGTAGCGAAGTCCAATGTCATATTAATGACAAACCGAGCATTGTGGTAGCCTCGCAAACAGTAGTGGACATTAAGAATATTAACATAATATCGATAGCTAATCTTAGCTAATCTGCGGATCTGCTCAGCTCAGTATTGATGATAGCAACATGAAAGGTGATCATTTCCAGCAGAGTGCACAAATACAGAGAAGGTAAAAGAGCTGGATAGACTAAAAGACTAAAGCGCTGCCGCATCTCTCTTTAGTCACCGCATCGCTTTGTTTAGCACCGATACCGTCAACTAGGCAACCGGCATTGTGGGTAAGGAAGTGAAAACAGTCCAAACTAGATCCATCCTTTTTTTTTTCTTTTGCTTTACTTCTCTCTAAATCCTATTTGTGTATTTGCAGCAACACAAGAGAAGGAAATGGATCGCAGAGTGAGGTGTGGATTTAGAACACGGACAGACGTGCATACATAATACATACTGCGCGTCAGGACGGTGACGTCACCCTGACTAAAGTAGCACACTCAAAGTGAAAAGCCCAAGTTTTTTCCTTACTCACGTTAGCTGAGACAAATATATGAACGTATATATATGGCTTGCAAAGGCAGATCTTGGGGTACAGGAGGACTACTGATCAGAGTCCCGACCAGCTTTAAGACTTATTCTCTTCATTCGATCATTCATTCGTGTGGCATCAGAACAATGCATACATCTCACAGATGCAGGCTAAGAGCCTCTGATGTTCACATAAAACATGAGAATGGAGAAAACCTGTGATGTGATGTCTGAGGCTTTAACCGTGTCATGGTTGTTGGTGCCAGATGGGCTGGTTTAAGTTTTCAGAAACTGCTGATCTCCTGGGATTTTCACACACAGCAGTCTCTAGAAATGTTCACAGAATGGTGCAAAAATACATCCCGTGTGTGGAGGATCTGCAGGCTTGCTGATGAGAGAGATCAGAGGAGAATGAACAGACTGGTCTGAGATAAAAGGAAGTGTATAGTAACTCAAATAATCACTCTTTAGTACCGGGGTCAGATTCCTGATCTTGGTTGACAGGAATGGAACATGATGTGGTCTTTTGCTGTTGTAGCTCATTCACCACAAGGTTTAATGTTTTGTTCATGCTTTTCTGTTAACCGCGGTTATAAAGAGCCATTATATAAGTTACGGTATCCTTCCTTGCAGCTCAAACCAAAAAACTGCGGTTTTCCTCTGAATTCTCTTCTCAGCACTGCGTCGCCACCCACAGAACTGTCACTGACTTTTTTTTCTCACCAATTCTAGAGACTGTTGTGTGTGAAACTCTCTGAAGATCAGCAGTTTATAAAAGACTCTAACCAGCCCATCTGGCACCAGCATCCATACCACGGTTAGAGTCACAAAGATCAGACTTTTTTCTTCATTCTTCCTTTTAATGTGAATATAAACTGAAGCTCTTGACCTGCGTCTGCATGATCATTTACATTGCGCTGCTGCCACATTGGCCGATTAGATGCGCAGGTGTTCCTAATGAATTGGACAGTGAGTGTGTGTGCCAGCTGTGCAGATTGGTAGATATAGGTTACCTTTAAGTGGGATGTTGATTAGAGCCATTACATCGCAAATTTAGTGCCGTTGTGTCAGGAATGGTGGGCAATAAAAATGGTTTATTTGCTTTTAAACGTACAGGCCCTTCATCGGCGTTGGTGCAAGCAAACCTGTTTGAATTAAATTTATTTACTGACAACATTTTTCAACCTGACATCCATTCCCCCGGGGACTCTGTTAGAGTGAGCGTGCCCAGAAATTGCTTAGTTTTGTTCGGCTGTACTGTATATCTGCATCTAATTCTTTGCTAGAATGCATCCATACACAATCTTCCTCTGATGGTGTGCATTCATACAGCGATGTCTGATACAAACGATCTGATATAGTCGGACAATTCAAGGAAAGACACACCATGAATGACTTTATAATAAACACACAAGTTTCAATTGCTTCTACGGTCTTTTTTCACTTTTCTTAATAGTTTCCTATATTACCCACAATGCTGTTCGAATGCCACTGAGAGTTGCGCTAATGGGACACTTCTCATCTGAATACAGAGATTTCCAGAGCTTTAACGTTCATGCTAATACTGCAGTCAAACACCATCATGCTCAATCCATAACTAGCCCATTCGAATGCTTGTGTAAAATTAGCATAACTGTGTCCTACACATAGCCATATTCTGGAGCTCTGAGTCCATTATTTGCTGTTTCCACTACTTAGAATAACTGGTTTCTTATTCACATGAAGTTGCTAAAGCTTTGCTACAACAGACAAATCTTAACATTATGTGAATAATAATAATAATAATAATAATAATAATAATAATAATAATGAACATTATAACTAAACACATTACAAATATTCCAGAATTAACATATTCAGTGTGTGGAGTTTTCCTTTAAACAGCAAACTGTACGCATACGGAAGGCTTGTATTAATGTTCTCCAGGTTACACTTGACTTAGCACTTGCCGATGAGGATATAATGTCAAAACTCTGGCTAGCTCATTGTGAGCTCCTTTATTAGCTAACAAACAAAAGTTTCTTTGAGATTTGTTCAGCGTGATTTCTTTAAAACTATCTATAACTTCTTAGGAACTGTTTAGCTAGCTAACATTTTAGCTAGCTAGAAGTTCAGTCTGATTCTATTCTATATGTCTAATCACCCTGTTGACATTTTAAGCAGTTACTCTGTTATCTAGTTAGCGTGACAGTTAACCAGCTAGCAAGTACAACATTTTAAGATATATGATTAGTCTGATACTTTTAGAATATGTATAATCAGCCTGCTAACTAACTAACTAACTAACTAACTAACTAACTAACTTTCTAACTAGCTAGCTTTTTATCTAGTTAGTCTGCTAGTTTGCCAGCTCACAATCACAATTTCCTTAAAGATTTGTTCAGTCTGATTAAAATAAGTACTGCTACTTGCTAATTAACTTACTAGCTAACATTATAAACAGCTAGCTTGTTAGCTAGTTAGTGTTCCAGCTAACAAGTACAATATGTATGTTATGAGCTGTGTTCAGTCTGATTATATTAGACTAGATAAGCGTGAAGAGTGAAATCAGCTAAGTTCTTACGGTCTAACCAGTGAATATTCTAGCTAGCTTGATCACTAGCTAGTGTGCCACTTAATAACTCACTGGGAACATTTATTATTCATTCAGTTTAAACGAATAGTCTATAAAAATGATGAATCCTGTGTAAAAAAGTGAAAAGGTCCAAAATTCCCAGTTCATTTAACACTGTATTGACGAATTGTGATTAGTATTTGATTAGCACTTGAACTTACCTCGTTGAGGTTGTAATGGATTGATGGTGTAATGAGAAAGTGATTCAGTGTGTTCGAGGGCGTGTGTGTGTTTAAGATGCTATTAATCTTTCAGGAGAATCCAGTGGAGTCTGTCTTTCATTCGCCCGGCATGAGGCAGCATGTGTTTACTCTCAATTTAGCACAGGTAAGCACAGAAGACACTCATATTTATGCTGCATTTATGCTTCCTTTCAACATGTCCACACACATGTCCTTAACCCCTCACTGATTCTTGAAGACAAATATTCTCTAAGGAAGGGTTTTTTTCCTAATTTGAGCATGTGTAATTTTGTTCTGCCGCAAAATCTCTCTGGGTGTATATTCGTGTGTGTGAGTGTACGCTCATAAAGATGTCTCAGAGATAGCGGGAGAGTTTTCAGAGCATACTCTGATACATTATTGAAGACAACTCAGAGACGCATCCTACTCTTTCTGGCAGTCAGACGACGTAGTATGCTAAAAATATACATTTACCTCATCTGCTTCAGTCCACCTCTCTGAATCTCTCCTTTTCTTTTTCTTCTGCATGCTCCTTTTTCAAGATGATGCCCATTACTTTACCCCATTATTATGCCGATGTACCAGGATTTAGCATAGCATGACAAGAAAGGCTAAATTACTCATAACACTAACAATGACGAGACAAAAGACAAAGAAAGCTTAATTTCTAGTTTTTAATATATAGCTCAAAACACACTATGCTTTCAGAAAATAGGATACTAAACTGTAACCCTATCTGCCAGGACCTATGGAAGTAAATTTAATGTTAACTAATTTATGGTATAAAATTAGACCACCGTTGTAGGTGTGAGGCTGCAAATTACACACAAATAAAACCTAAAATACAGCATAAGCAGAAATACAGCACAGGGGGTGCAGAGAGAATCATCTGGATACCTTTTTGTGCACATGCAGACTTAAGCTGGGACATTCCACCATGAATTGATGTATGGCTCTGTGTCTGAGTATTTGTGGCAGACATGAATAGTATTTCTTCTGCTTTCTGAAACTATTAGAACTATGGGTTATTAGCACGCAGTCAAGCCTACAATATCACTAATAGAGACGTGTCCTCGCTTCAGCAGAGGGTTACAGACTCTAGCTTGCTGGAAGACACCGGGCGTTCCCAATGATATGTCCATTGGTGTGTGTTGCCCCACTGGAGAGCTACTTACCATGGATACCTCTTCACTGACTGGGGGTAGTGTGGTGCCATGGGGCACAGGGGAAATATGGCCTGTTGGTGTGGATCAGAATATGTCAAACTACTATAAATGATGGTTGTCTATCAGGTCGTAAAGGAGTCTTTTAACCAGTTCTGAGGCAGCATCATGACACATCAAGATGACCAAACAGCCCACTAGGACAAGATCCGTCGGCCTACAGCCAACCTCATCGTCTACTATATGCCTTTTCTGCCTTTACTGTTCAAAAGCTAAGCCACAGAGCCATACATCCACAAATTCCAAAAATTAACTTTTGGAATTGTTGAGCAGAACCAAGTCCGTATTCACACTAGAGGTGTATTTGGCAGTCATTACAGTGTGTAACAACACCATGGACGTCATCTGTCTGGGGGCTTATACCTACACAGTCCCCAAGGCCTTGATGAAGGTCTCTTAAGGCCAAAGTATAAGTAAGGATATACCGGTGTTTCTGATGCAACATCATATTTATCAATTTGATGATTTACTCAACTTGACCTTGCAATGTTCAATGAAGCCAAGTCTTGCAGAGTTCCTTGTAGTGTCATTTGTGCTTTCTGTGCTACTATTTTAGATCAAATCGTAACCATCCGATCCAACAAACTGTTTATTTGTCATATTGGGGATCTATTGTCTGACTGGGAGGTATATCATGGCCTACAGATGTCTATAATTTTAACATGGCTCGTCTGTGTGACTTGAGTGCAGCAGTCGTCTCTGAACACCTACCGTCCTAGCATACAATAAACACCTGATTCTTACTGCCCTGGAGGGGAGAGATAGCACTCTAGTTACATACGTACCTGTGCTAGCAGACTAGCTATAATGTTCAAGATAATATACAGATTTATCGAAAGCACTGCTGCCCTCTAGTGATAATAAATGCTTTAACACAGTCATATATTTTGTTAATCATTTACTGAATGTTTTAGAATTTGACTAATGATACTTGCTTCTTTTGCCCCCTTTCAGATTCTGTAGTTAAGTGACACGGCATGAAAAAGGTAAGAGCTGAAATGCCTACCCTTCTTATGTTTTAACTTTTTTTATTCCAATGGAAAAGTAATACTAAGATACTGAATACTAAAAATAGTTTATTTAAGTTCATTGAGAATTTAGATGCTAAAATCACACAATTAACAAAAGTACTATACTAGATAATAATTCTTATGAATTATTATAAGGCATGTTAATAGATAAATGACAGGCAATGCAGTTGTATTTTACTGGATGTTCATGTTAAAGCTGATACTGTATTTTATTAAGTTCCCCGTTGGAATTATAAACGCTTACATAATATTACCAGAGTAATGGAAACTGGATAGCATGTACAGTACATTTGTAAGTTATTTTAAATTAAGTATTCACTAAACTTCTGCTTTACAGTCACTATCTAAAACACATTTTTCTATAATTCATGTAAATGCAGAGCAAAACGGAAAGATAGTTCGCTTCAGTTAGTACTGAACATGTGACAAAGCATAAGGCCTGGTATTATTTTATCATTTTATGCTTCAAGAAAATGGAGGAAAAGTAAAGATGGCCTTTTGAGATCGCATGGTTGCTCTTTGCATCTAACTAACAAGTATAGTATAGTATAAGACATGGTGTGAAAGGTACATGTTTACATGTGCATAGTATGACATAAATCTTGTCTCAAGTCTAATCAGTGATCCAGTAGTTGATGCTGTGTATTTGGAGGCATGCATTTAAAAAAACCTCCATAAAGTCCTCCTTCTTGCTTGGTGACCAGTCAACCTTCTTGTCCCTTATGAACACAGTGATGCTTTATTTTTATCTGGATGTTTATTCTATGCTGTAAATCTTGTAGTTTTTGGAAAACATTCAGTGAACTCCTCTGGATTGGACATATGATGGCGGTCCAAAGACTCGATTGACAGCTTTCATGCATGATTCAGGCAGATTCCTTCTCTGTGGCACCTGCTCATAATCCAATATAGTAAATCATAGAGACATAAAGACATAGCACCATGGTGTAAACAACAATACATGTGGCACATTTATGTTGGTAGTACGTTGGATCATTGGGGTAGGGACTCCAGTCAGAAGATGTTGATCCAAGTGCAATGTCAGCCAGTGACTCATGGGATTGTTGTGGATGGAGATGCCCAGAGACTGTCATGCCTTCTTTGAACCATTGTTGCGTCGGTCAGCTGTATGGTCTGGTCTTTATCAGCAATCATTTGAAGACTTGACGTTCATTTGAAGAATTTAGTGTTGGGTCTGTGATGAACTCAGAGTTAACGATGACCCATTAGTTCCTCAGGAGCTCTCGGTTGCACTATTATAAACTGTTGTAGAAATGACATTTTTCCATTCACATTACTTACTGTCCAGTGTCTCCCAAATGAGGATGAGATTCACTTCTGAGTCTGGTTCCTCTCAAGGGAGTTTTTCCTTGCCACCATCGCCTATAGCTTGCTTATTAGGGATAGATGTTAGAGATATTAGAGATGTTAGATAAAATAACTTAAACAATTTCAATGTATGTATTTATTATTAATATTTTTTCTTCTGTTTCTATACTTCTGTAAAGCTACTTCGAGACAATGTAAATCGTTAAAAGCGCTAACCAATTAAATTAATGGAATTGACTGACAATCGATTGACCAAAATATTGGGTACTCTTGGGTGGCTTGATATTTATGGATGCTGCAACGCAAGGTGCAGGTGGATCTCTTGACCTGTGTCAAGTCAAACCAGTATTTGTTGGTAGATATTCTTGGTAGTTCTGGACAAGCTGATGCCTTCATGCTTTGTGCAGGATTTAGCAACTAGGACACCGCATGCCCTTTTTAAGATGCTTAGCAAGGCCTTGGCTGCTACTGCTGCTTTCTCTGATTGTCAGTACACCTTGGCAACTTCCACCTTGAGCAGATTTGCTGTCTCAGATGGATGGAAAGATTTGGCACCCTCAACCAGGTCTCCTGTGAGTGGCTCTGGTCCCCTGGACTGAATTGCCAACTATGTTCTAAATGTCCAGAAAACACTTCAGAATATAGTAGGCAATGTATGCACTTTAAACATGGGCCATGTATACACTTCAGTGAAAACTGTTCTGCAAATGGTGCTTTGACCTCTCCAGGGCTGGCTAAATGGCAGGAAGTCTACCCAAAAGTGCATGAAGTAGCCATTGTAACGCAACCCATCACTGTGGACAGTATCTCTCTGGGGAACCATAGGCTTATTACCGCTTTCTAAAAAGGGCAAGGCACTTGAATCCACCACAGTCCCTGTGAAACCTCCCACTTGTACTTTGCTAGTCCCATAAAGCTCCTGCTTATGAGCCTATACTTTAATGTATATGTCTTTGTGAACGTCCCTGCTGCTAGCTACCACTTTAATCTAGGAGGATAACATGTTCTGGGTTGAAGTGGTAGCTTGGAGGTTAAGTAAGATCCTTAACCCTCAACTCGGGGGGTCACTCTGAATAAGGGTGTCTGCCTTAATGCCATAAAGGAAATGCAATGTAAGTGGCAGCTCAGCGGTCAAGACATTGAACTACTGATTGGAAGGTTATGAGTTAAATTTTACAGAGCTCCAAGCTGTCACTGTTGAGCCCTTGAGCAAGGGCTTTAATTTCTCTCATCTGGTCAATTGTATAAATGGATACAGGCATCTGCCATGCCTTTTAAATGTAAATGATAAGCTAGCATGTATGAATTGGTGTGCAGATGTCAGATCATGTTACATTATGGTTGAATACAAGTTTGTTGTCTAAGATCTACCAGCTCTACAGCCTTCTCTGTGCCTGGTGCAATTTAAAGTGGATAGCAGCCATGGCAGCGGATCATCAGTTTAGCATATAGATGGAGGCGAAAGCTCTGCGCCTACTGTGATGTGCCACACATCCTCATCATAGGCCTTATTTTGAAGGGCTTTGCCCCAGGAATTCTGTGCTGCTGCTACCTGGATGTTAACATGAACTTTCTTTAGGTTTGCCATACAGTAGTTAACATTGTCCCTTCTTGTGGTGTGTGTCTGATTGTTTTCTTTATGCACATGCAGTCCTAAGGTGATAACAAAGTGTGTTTCTGATGAATATAGAGTGCTTTATTCTTGATTTTCTCTGTTCCTCTGTTCTCGTTAGGATTCGCCACAGGGAATCATCTGTATGATCCAGCATATTTGATTTGGCACAGGTTTTATGCCGGATGCCCTTCCTGACACAATCCTCCCATTTTATCTGGGCTTTGGACTGCCACTGAGAGTGCACTGGCTTATGCAACCCCCAGTGGCTTGGTTGGTCCTCTGCCCAGGAATCGAACCCAGGCCATGGCAAACAAGAGCACAAGATCCTAGCCGCGCTCTCTAGAGTGCTATCTTGTACGAACCGTTAATCAGTTAGCAGTTCAGAGGCTGTTTGTTCTCTAAATTTCACGAAGATTCATGTTAGATATTACGTGCACACTTTTTATTTAGTATATATTATCAACTATAACTGAGAGAATGAATTCTAATGAAAACCCGGCTGTTATACCGTGCATTTTTGAATGCACCCAAAAATAAAATACACTCCGAGCTGAACACCAGCATGATCTTGTGTCAACAGCTGCAGGTTTCTAAAAATGGTTCTGCTCTGGGAGAAAAAAAAAGACTCCACAACACATGGTGTAAGTGTGCATGCACATTGTTGTGGCTAAAAATAATTTTGTATATACTGTATGTATGCATTCACTTGAGAGAGCGATTATATGGTTAATGGATGCTGTGTGTTGCTGGAGGGCTTCTTTTCTATAGAGTCGGAACATGAACATGGCAAAGGCTGGTGTGTGTGTGTGCGTGTGTTAGAGGGGATGCATAGTTAGAGGGGATGCATATAGCTGGAGTTTCTCTTTCCTGTGTAAAATCAAATTACGAGAGAGAGAGAGAGAGAGAGAGAGAGAGAGAGAGAAAACGTGAATCAATTCACATCTTGATGAGAGAGATTGAGAAGCGGTTTAAGCATTTAACAACACTTTAACCCTTTAACACTGAGACTCTATTTTGTCTAAATGTATTATCATGATTTTATTATTATTATTATTATTATTACTCTCTCTCTCACTCATTTTCTACCGCTTATCCGAACTACCTCGGGTCACGGGGAGCCTGTGCCTATCTCAGGCATCATCGGGCATCAAGGCAGGATACACCCTGGACGGAGTGCCAACCCATCGCAGGGCACACACACACACTCTCATTCACTCACACAATCACACACGACGGACAATTGTCTAGAGACGCCAATCAACCTACCATGCATGTCTTTGGACCGGGGGAGGAAACCGGAGTACCCGGAGGAAACCCCCGAGGCACGGGGAGAACATGCAAACTCCACACACACAAGGCGGAGGCGGGAATCGAACCCCCAACCCTGGAGGTGTGAGGAGAACGTGCTAACCACTAAGCCACCGTGCCCCCCTTATTATTATTAATTATTATTGTTATTTTTTTTTTATAAATCATCCATAAACCAACAACAAATACTGATTTGGTATAAGATTACAGAAGTTCAGACTCAAAGGTTATTTCATAGGTGATTTCTCTGAGTAACCACTTTCCATTATCGGACTCTGGCTTTATTATATACTTTCTCAATTTTGACTCAGTTTATCGGTGTCTTTTTGTGAAATATGAGGTAGGGATTACAAACTGATATCCCTCTCAGAGAAGATGTGCAGAAAAGTAGATTATTTGCTGCATATGATACAGACCTTATAGACAAACTATAAAATACTGCAAATGAGATACGTATTAAAATGTAGTGTTTTCATTCATTTTAATACAGACAGTATAGATGATTGCTCACGCTTGCGATCCTTCAGAAAACACGCTGGTGGTTTGCGTTAAACTGTAAAGGATTGAAAGCATCAGGCTCATGAAAGCGTAATGGTAATAAAGAACTGTATTGATCATGTGTAATCCCTGACACACTTATTAAACACTCGTCATTTGTGCTGACAACAAGGGTTTTAGAACCTTTTGTGTTGTTTGCAAAACTGACCTCTAACCACATGGATAGAAATTTAGATTTAAAATGTGTGGTGTGTATTTTTAGTGAACTCTCACTCTCTCTCTCTCACTTTCTCTCTCTCGCTCTATCTGACTTG
>NC_083461.1:36151776-36161776 GCF_030014155.1 Tachysurus vachellii | reverse complement strand
TGTGAAAGAGAGAGTGTGTGTGTGTGTGCGTGCGTGTGTGTGTGCGAGAGTGTGTGCGAGTGAGACAGAGAGTGTGTGTGCGAGAGAGAGAGAGTGTGTGTGTGAGAGCGTGTGCGCGCGCGCGCCCGCGAGTCTCCTCGTCCGCACGCTCGGCTGCACACGCGCAGCATCTCTGCAAACAGAGGCAGCGCTCGCTAGCGCGTTTTTAACGGGAACACGGCGGAGCGCCTCGTTTTCTCTTATTTCACAAAATAAATACATAAATAAATAAAATAAACAAAACAAAAACGAACGAATAAATAAAACAAAAACCGAGCACCGAAAGCGTTGACGCGGAAAAAGCTGGCGGCGGCGTCGAGCAGAAGGAAAAGGAGCCGGTTATGTGTTTGTGCTCTGAGGGACTGATGTGGGTCAGGTAGGAGACATGCTAATGTGCTAACTGTGAGCTAATTACAGCCTTTAACCGAGCCTGAGTCTATTTATATTAATATTTATATCGTGTATATTCTTCTGTGAACAGCTTCAGCATCTCACTCACTTTCTGTCTCTTCAGACCAAACGTCTGTCTTTCAGCTTTAGCATTTAGCATCTTCTGTTTTGTTTATGTTTTTGTTCCAAATCTACCTTAATGTTCAACAGAACGTTGTTCAGGGCTGTTAGTCTTGTTTAATCCATAAAAATCTGAGCATAAATATACTATAAAAAATGTCCATCTTTATATAGTACAGCTTTATAGTATATAAAGTCATTTAAGGTACATTATTACACTCCTTTAACTCCACAGACTTGTGTGTTTGTGTGTTATAGGATTAATCTTATTATGTCATTGTGTTTAGTAATATTTGGGAAAATAAATCGTAACATGAGACCCAGGTACATAAAGGATTAAACTTAGATATACACCCAGATATTTAGCGTCAAAACGAGTGAATTGTCACAAGAACTCAATCGTGGTTCCCGCTGAGAAGATTCTGAGGTCTGGACGTCCATCCAGATCTTTTTTTTCTCTAGTGTTTATTCCTACACGAGGTCACGAGGAACCTGAAGTCTATCCCAGGAGACTTGGGACACCTTATCCAGGTTGCCAAGCCCATCACAGGGCACAGCGATCTCTCACACACCGATAAATGTAGAGGTTTCGGACTTCGACACGTGTCTTTGGACTGGAGGAGGAAACCGGAGAACCCTAAGAAAACCCCAATATTACTGGGAGACGATGCGAATTCCACGCACGAGAAAAAAAAATCAAAACCCTCAGGCCTGGAGGTGTGACCACTAAGCCTCCCAGGTGCCAATATTTATAGTAAGACATTCCTGAGATCGAGTACATGCTGTCGGTTAAGGTATGACTGGTTTGCTAGAGAGTTAGTAAGAACAGCGAACCTGTTTGTGTGTGTGTGTGTGTGTGTGTGTGTGTGTGTGTGTGTGATTTGCAGAGGTGGACTTGGCTCCAGGTCCTCCATCAAAAGCGTCATTATGAGAGCGAAGTGCAAAGGAGAGAGGGAGAAGGCGAGAGAAAAAAGAAATGTTTTAAATAATTCATTTCTTTTGTATTAATCATAGCTCTGGACTCTTAGCTCACTTTGAGAACACACACACATAAAGGTTGCACGTTTATGAAGCGTGCGGCCACGGCTTCAGCGGCATATGCTTCTGCATTAATAATGCACATAAGGCAAGAGCAGCTTTGTGCTTATAGTGCATTTGTACACATTCCTGGGATCGGCGATTTATAGAAACCGAAGGATGTTTACGCTGGACTTTATGCTTGGATTGTGCTATACATACATACATATATATATATATATATATATATCCGCTTGGAGTGCTCTTAATACGGTTTTTGAGATGCTGTATGCTAGTTAGGGAATAACTTGTCCTGGGAAAACCGGGGTTGTGGTTGGGAATACATCCTAGAAGCGATGTAGGGCACCAGTGCGCACGGACACACACTTTAGCGTAGTCGGTCCATCTAACTGCAGGTTTTTGGGAGGTGGGAGGAAACCTGAGGACCCTGAGGATGTCCACATAGACACAGGAAGAACTTTTGGTTCTCTGAGTTTAGGATCCTTAGGACCTTGGAGCTACTTGTGCTACCCACTGTAGGATCCTACCACGTTGCAACATCACACCACCCTAAAGAAGATGTGTTTCCTTGATTTTCTCCCTAATTTCATCAACTGCCAATTCTCTCCCACCAGCCAGCTCTCTATCATACAACAGCTACCAATAGGGAGGGTGAAAGATAATCTGTTCTCCCTTTGAAGCCAATCACTATCTGCCCTCTTCCACATGCATGAGTTCACAGACACCCACGTCGGGCTGTGATCGACAGGGGAGAGAATAATTTTACCCAGAGAGCACGGGGCATTTTGCCCCCTTAGCTTCCAGCCACGGATGGCTGTGGCGTCGTTATTATTTCACGATATCTCAACAATAGTCCATAGTCTAAAAAGTGCTGTTCCACAAATGGACATTTTTAAATAATAAAGGTTGCAGGGCATAATGATAAAGAGCTAAAGGTTTATCTAGCTTTATTTCAGTACAGACGTCTGAATATGAGGACATGTTTTTATAATTCCAAAAATGTTTCTGAGCTGTATGACTACAAGCTATAACAGTGGCTACAGACTGAGACTGATAAAAGAAAGAGGCAGCAGGGAGGACAGAGATAGAGAGAGAGAGAGAGAGACAGAGACTGATCCAGTCAGCGCAGAAGCTGAACAGCTGTGGGCGAATGAAAATTAGTGGTGTTGGTGCAGGATATGTCCTCTCCTGCCAAACCAAAAATTGAATGTAGACTCCTACAGTTCACAATCCCACTAACCGTGTTGTGTAGCACAAACTTTTTTTTTTTTCGGTATGAAATTAAATGAAAGAACAGCAAGACCAGAGGGAACGCATGTTAATATAGAAATCGAACTGGGCCGATGAGAAATCCTTTTGGTTTCCAGCAGTCAATATTTTACATTTTGATGATTTCCTTATGTTGACTGATAGCCAAGCAGCCAAACATCCTCTATTCTATTGCATGGTATATAGCAATGCAGATTAGGCAGACCGTGTATTAACACCGAACAGCAAAAGAGGATTAGAGATGCGTCTCTCTCTCTCTCTCTCTCTCTTTCTCTCTCTCTCTCTCTCGGAAGCAAACTCCACTTGAATGTCTTAAATTTATTATACTTCGGTTTTATCTCGCTACGTTCGGCGTTCTTACTAACGTCGGCTAACACGACGGTGTTACGTTTATCCGTATCGAAATGATTGTATAAAATAAAAGGATTGTTTTTTTTTGGTAAACTGCATATATTCGCAGCTCGATTCGTAGCCCAAGGAGACGGATTTTTGTGTCTAATTAAAATGGCTGCCTGCTAAAAAGATAATACTCTATACACAGATCGGCCACAGCGTTAAAACCATCGACGGATCGTGTAAATAACATTGATTATCCTGTTATAATGGCACCTGTCAAAGCGTGAGATATAACAGGCAGCGCATAATGTGTCACTAGTTTAAGTTACGTTGGAAGCAGGAAAAATGGGCAAGTGTAAGAATCTGAGTGTCTTTGACAAGGGCCAAATTGGGATGTCTGGATGACTGAGAGCACCAGAGCATCTCCAAAACAGCAGGTCTTTGTTCGATGCTCCGCTGGGAACACGCAGCGGTTAGCGCCCACCAAAAGTGATTCAAAAACAGACGAGCAGTGAAGCGGTGACGAGGTCGTCGGCGCCCAAGGATTAGTGATGTGTGTGGGGAGCGAAGGCTTGCTCGTCTGGTCCCATCCCACAAAAGACCTACCGTAGCACATATTGCTGCGGAAGTCAATCCTGGCTATGATAGAAAGGTATCAGATCACATAGTGTACCACAGCTTGCTGCATAGGGAGCTGCGTAGCTGCAGACCAATCAAAATGCTCATGCTGACTGCTATCGACTGCTGAAAGCACCTACGGAGGGCACATTAGCATCAGAACTGGACCATGGAGCAACGGAAGAAGGTGGTCTGGTCCTGATAAATCATGTTTCTTGTACATCATGCGGACGGCAGGGTGCAACTGCGTCACTCGGGGAGCGCTATGGGAAGACGCCAAGCAAGCAGAAGCACTTTGATGCTCTGGACAATGTGGTGCTTTGGGTCCTGGCCTTCATTTGGATGTTACTTTGACATTAACCACCCATCCAAAACATTGCTGCAGACCAAGTATATGTCTTAAATGAAACGTTATTCCTTAATAGAAGCGACTGGCCTTTGATTCAGCAAGATAATGGACCCAGGTCTATAGAGGCCCCACCTCACACCTTCAGGAACGAATGGATCTGCTGTTAATGTCTCGGTGCCAGAAACCACAGCACACCTTCAAAGGTCTTGTGGAGTTCATGCCAAGTCAGAGCATACACAGTATTAGGCAGTTAAAATCTTTCTTTAATATATATCAGATTGGGAGCCATTTAGTTTTAGTCCTAACTTAAATTGTGACAGAATGTCATCAGTCGCTACCGATGAAATAAGAACCCAGGTCTGTGGCGTTAGCTATAGCAGTGGTCTCCTGACACACTGCTAGAATGCACACGTCTAGGTTCCACATTTATACGCCAGGTGGCCGAGGCTTCAGCCATATGGTTCTGCTTCAATGATGACATATCACAGTGACCATTTTGCGCTTACAGTGCATGCATTTTTCACTTGTGCTCTTTTAAATGAGCAACAGAGTGCTATTTAAAATGATCCTTGTGCTCATGAGGCTTATATTGTTTTTATAGCGAGTGGCCTGTAATGCTTTCCTCCTAAAATACCAGACGCTTCTGCATATTGTAATACATTTGCGTTAGGATACTACGCTATATAACGACGACTTGGTCAAAAAACGTTATGTCACGAGCATTACATGCTAGAATTTTATCTACGCGTGTATAGTAATATAGCGACTTGGCGAATCACTGATGCCCCTTTTCCACCGAGGCAGTTTGAGTGCTGGTTCGGAGCCTAATTTAGAACCAGTTCTTTCTTTTTCGAGAGCCAAAGAACCGGCTCTGAAAGAGGAAAAGTGGTTCTTAAGTAGCACCAAAACGTTGCTGGTCTACACTTAAGAACCGCTTGTGTTAGCGCCTGGGGGCGGAGCTACTGTTAGCGCATTTGATAATATACCTTAAGTATACTAATGTTTAATACACTTTTACTTTACCGCGATATGATACATTATCAGCACACATGATAGTAAGTAGCTACATGCTAAGGCTAAATTTTTTCTGTGTTAAAGATAATAACGTTATGTACTTTCTCCATAACAACCTGCACGTACACTTTGGATTCGCTACTTTTGGATGTAGGTTCACAAAGCCATGAGCATTAAGAGTAAAGCAACATCCGCCATTGTTGATGTGTTTGTGTTTGCCGCTGCTGCGCTAACATTGCTGGGACACGTGACACGTATACAGTGACGTCAGACTCGGTTCTGTGATGCTCTCTAGCCGGTGGAAAGGCAAACCGGTTCTTAGAAGGTTCGCCAGTGGAACCAACACCAGTGCTAGCTCTGAACCAGCACCCGGTTCTTTTTGGTGGAAAAGGGGCAAAAGCAATATCATTGTGCTTAAAGCTTTGCCCTTGTCCCACTACACAAACATATTTAAAGATACAACAGGATTTCAAGGATCCAGTGTAAATAAAGCAATAACGCTACGAGAGCGTCACAAAGTAAGCGTGAGATTAGACGCAAATTGGATTCAGTTATCGTTTGACCGGAAAGGCCGAGAGGTTCCTGGAACCAGTCTGAGACCACATTTGGCACATTGGGCTGAAATCGTAGATATTTTGGTATGCATGCTGTCAGCAACAATTGTCAGACAGATTTTGACATTTAAATGATGCTCAATTGGTATTAAGGAGCACAGTGTGTGCCAAGAATACATTCTCCACACCATTATACCACCAGCAGCAGCCTGAATGATAGACACAAGGCATGTTGGACTCAAGCCTGATCCATCTGCATTCACAGCAGCAGGTGATGTTTTTTCCAGGATTCCTGGTCCTGACTAACAGAAGTGAAACCTGGTCTGTAAGCTGTTGTAGCTCATCCATGTCAGGATTCGGTGTCGCTTGGTCTGAGACACTTTTCTGCTCACCGAGGTTTGGGTTCCCGTAGCCTTCCTGTCTGCTTGAAACGTTCTGAACTAGAGGCTGACAATCCCACGGGATGGGAAACAAAATCACTATTAATCACGTGACTGGAACGCAGGGTTTCCTGCAGCACTTTGCACTTCGGGCTTCCCGCCTAAGCTGGGAAACCCTACTGCCTTAACTAGGTCGCCCAAAAAAAAAAATTCCGCTGCACAAAAGGCCGTCAAGTGCATCTCGGAGAATATCGCGGACACGCTTCACACCGCGAGCGGGCACGTGCGCCACACGGCCGAAATGAGAGAAAGATGTGGTCCGTCACTGTCTGGAGGATAACTAGCCAGTTGATAAAACGCGTGTCCGTGAGAACTGTAAGTGGACTTATGTTTTGGGTTTATTTAAGCCTGTTATTGTATTAGTCTAAAGTTCTTGCAAATTTAAAGTAAGTTAGCTGGTGATTTTGTTGTTTGAGTTCTTCACCTGCTAGCTAGGTTGCACGTGCCTGTTTTTAATAATTGTTAAACGTAGTACAGAGTCTGTGGTCTATCTCACAAAGAAGCCCCCAAAGTCTTCCCCATGTTCTCTCTAGAAGCTGCGAAAATTAAAAATGGAGTCGGACCCGAAACTCACACTGCAACGACGACTCTGGGGGGGAAAAATGACTCCGTCGGGCTCACATTTTTTCGGGATTCCCGTGGGTCATGGGAGTCATTCTTCTGGGATTGGGATGGGACAGTATTTTCCCCAGTATTTTTTTGCGGGATTGGGATGGGACGGGAATGTTTTTCTGGGAGTGGGACAGGAGAGGTTTGAAAATCCACTGTCGTGTCACCCTCTGTTCTGAACCTCTGACTAATCTCATCATGTGTCATAGTTAGAACGTCTAAGATCGCAGTTTCATGAGTGATGTGAATATTAAGTTATTGACTATACTTTCTATACGAGTTCACACATTACTGGATATCTGGGTAATTGCGCGAGCGTGCAGGCGTACAGCTCACGGCTAGCGCTGATTTCCTAGCCATGGCTGTGAAATCGGCACTCGGTTGTGTTTTCAATTCAAGCCCCACAGTGAAGGATTTGTTCTTCATACCCCACGATCATACAATCACACCTTCATGGCAGTGTTTTTCTTTCACCGTAATGAATGTTTCTGCACAGCTTTATTCCTTCTGTATCATTTCCATTCGTTAAAGCGGCAGTTTTATTTCATCAAGCGGTAGTCGAACCCGTCATCAGTTTACCCGATCCCAGTTTTCTCTGCGCAGAGCAACACCGGCTTGCATAACATGGAAATTTCTATCGAAGGTATCGTTTATCACTAAGCTGTCTTAAGTCCTTTCTGTTAATCCGTGCCGTGAAAAAGAAACGCTGGAAGGGTGGATAATATTGTCATGGGTGCTGTTCAGAGTCGCTGATCTGAGCGAGCCGGCTTTAGATCAGCACGAGCGAGCTGCTTTTCCCGGGAGCGTTATCATGCCGATTTATCACTGACTCCTTGTTCAGCTGTAATTAGGACAAGCGCTTTTTGCAATTGTGCTGATGACTCTTGACCGTACGATTATGAATATTTCATACCGTTACAATCTTTCACTTTGAGAAACGGCTTCGGAAACCAGGGCACGTCCAAACTGCAGCTTTTTTTTCTCTCCCCAATTACAGAGTTGTAACTCAAGGACAGTAAGTTATTGTAGCTAATGACTCTAACCAGTGGATGCTTAGTTACTGTAGGATACCAGATTCTCCATTCAGATGGTCAGATGGTGTCGATTCCTTTTTCAACCCACCATCGATTCTTCTCTTTTAATAGCATCCACATCCCAAGTGTTTTATGCCTCCCATCATCATTCAGAGACTGACTCTCAACCTCCGGCACCTAGCTTTGACCCGCAGCGTGTAACATCCTTCATCTAAAACGTAATAAAACACTCAAGGTAATCCTATAGCAGCAGTTAACTCATTTTAGAGGAGGAAGTCCATTATGTGAAACCTCTTCCAGAAAGTTTACAGACAACGTATTTCCTGCAAAACCACCAGACGTTGACGGCACTCTGATATTGTGCGACCGTCTAGACGATAATCCTCACAGGGCCGGCAAGACAGATTCCACAATGTTATTTCTCGCCGACGGAGGCGACGGCACAAGGAAAAAAAAAGGCTTGTTAGGATTCATGTAGATTTTGGAATAAGGAAGAACCGAGACACGTTTGTTCTCATTTTCAGGGGCATTACAAGACGTCGAGGCAACGTACTTTAAAATTAAAGCGACAGTCTGTAGCTTTTAGGGATTTAGTAGGCGTGAAAGGATCCGCAGTGGAGTGTCGTGTCGGCTGATACGTGGTTTCTCAGTTCGCTACGTCGACACGTACAGCAGGAAATTCTGACTTTTCAGATTATTAATAATGTTTTCTCCTTAAACGACAGCTACCAAACGTTAATTAGCGATTATCGCCGACTGCATCGAAATCATATCATCTTTTTTTCACCACAGCTTTATTCTTTTAATGTCTTTGTTTCCTCAAAAACATCATTGTGCTCATCAGTGTCGTTGTCACAGTTACCGAGCGCTCGGTCAGCGTTACGTAATACGAACGTACGTTCAGGTTCCTCGTCTGACGCCTGGCTTAAATTCCTCTCCGTTCCGTTCCAGCCGGACCCACTTTTGTGCCGTCAGACCGCGACGATGTATAAAGTATGAGACTCGCTGCGAATCTGACCCGAATTAATATTTTAGGCTTTCTAGAGCGACCGGGAACAACAAGAGATGTGTGTATAGAGTGAGTTTGAGTGCATTTCCTTTACGAGCTCAATAATGCTCCTTCTTTCATTTTTAACAAAAGGGGGAAAGAAACGTTTCAAAAACAATTCTACTAATCACAGAAGTCAGTGATTCTATCTCACACACACACATATACACACACACACACAAACACACACAGATACACATACACACACACATTCTCACACACACATATACACTCACACACACACAAACACATACATACATACATACATACATACATACAAACACACACAGATACACACATACACACAGATACACATAAATACACATATTCTCACATACACACACACACTCACACAATTCTTCTAATCACAAGAGTCAGTGATTTTATCTCACACACATACACACAGATACATATACATACACACACATACACATACTCACATTCTCACACAGACATACACACAGATACACATACAAACACACACAGATACACACACACACACACAGATACACATACAAACACACACAGATACACAGATACACATACATGCACACACACACACGCACATACACTCACACACGTACATACACACACAGACATACACAAACACACACACACACACACACAATTATTACATGCTCTTTCTTTCATTAGCTATTTCTTATCTGTTTACTATGAATTTTTTACAATTATATCAAAAGCTCATTGAAATGTTTTGCTGATATAGTTGAAGGAAAATAAACATTATCTATAAAGTTCTGCGTTGTGATTCTGTGTTATCTTCACACGTCACACGCTATCCGGTACAGGACAGGTGTAACGGTCACAGACTTTAAGAGAAGTCGCGTCGACCTAAACGATCCGTCGTGTCGACACTCGACGCGTCAGAGAGCTTTCCAGCGTTCCAGGCTTTTATTTTTTTTTTTTTTTTTACATGAAGGGAAAAGAGAGATTAAATAAATAAATAAATAAATAACATGAAGGAATTCATTCTGTCACAGTTCCTGGGGTTTATTTTCACTTTCTATGGCTATTAAGGACCGTAACAATAATCGCAGGAGAAATTTCTTTTCGCGAGCAGAACCGCAAGTCTGAGCGATGACAAAGTGATGACGCTTGATTAAAGCGAAATGGAAGTTTTA
>NC_083461.1:36139276-36149276 GCF_030014155.1 Tachysurus vachellii | reverse complement strand
ATGCGTTTTAATCAGAGGCCTAATATAAACCTGCGTGAGAATGATTAGTATTGATTATTTCGTTTCTTATTCGGACACATTTTTGGATGTGCTCCATGGTGCAGAGTCAGCACACGAAGACAACTCGTACACACACACACACACACACACACACACGCGCGCGTCAGATCTCACACACGTAATCACACTCACAGCTCACGTATTGACTTTTGGCAGAACATAGAGGAACAGGAAATATCAGATGATCACAGCCATCTTTGCTCGGTGAAGATTAGATGTGTTCTCTCTCTCTCTCTCTCACACACACACACACACACACACACACACACACACACAGAACAAAAGGGCTGTTTTTCCCTCGAGAATTTTCTATTTTGTACCAAATTGAAAAATCATCGACAGGTCACTGGAATTGCTGTCACTGATTTTGACTTGATCTTGCTGTGCTATGCTGCTTTTCTGTAACAGATAATACAACATTCACACTGTACCGAGGGTTCATGCACGGTCCTTCTCCTTAATTCCCACATGTAACAACATCTAAATCACGGCGTAACATTCAGTAACGTGTGCGCTAATGCGTCAACCCGAGCACACGGTTTCCCTCTGAGGACTTGGAGTGAGTGTTATAGGCTTCAGCCAGAAGTGTCACACACTTAAACTCTCAAACTCTGCCTGGGCCACGCAGCATGTCAGCTCTCAATGGACCGTAAACTAAAGCTGTTAAACTAAAGCTGGACTTTCTGTAAACGTCTTGCTATCATATGAATTAGTCTGAGAAAATAACGGCAGAAACTATTCAGCTGTTAGGCCTGGGCGCTAAAATATAGGTGTTTGTTTAATGTTTAATGTTTTGCAGATAGTGAAAATATATAATGTTATGATTTAAGAAGAGCAGAGAGAATCACAGGTCCAGGTCAAGCCGCGTTCACACTGCAAGTCTTAATGCTCAATTTTGCTCAGATCAGATTTTTTTTGTTTGGCTGTTCACATTACCTTTTAAAATCTGGCCTATATCAGATACCAGTGTGAACTGTTTGCTGTTTCGAACTGACCCTCATGCGCAAACGAACAATAACAATGACGTCACACGCAGCACACCGTTGCGCTAAAGTTGGCGAGGTTATGGAGGAAGTAAGCGTTGTCGCTTTTCTTTCTAAATGTTTGTGTAACGGCAGCACAGTGTTCAAAACGCAGTGTTTTGAAAATTTTCAGATGTCGAAGGGCAACTTTTGATGATTTGATCCATTTTGTAGGCGTAGTCACGTTTGTGTGCGTACTCGCCGGTGCATAATTGTGACGAACGTCGATGTAGATTGACGTAAAAGTCGCATCAAATCCGCCTCGGTTGTTCACACTGCGGCCACGTTGGAAAAAATCAGATTGGGTCTGATTCAGGTCTGAATCTGATTTGAAAAAATCAGATCTGGGCTAGATTTGAGTGTTCACACTACTCCTGAAGAAGTCTGACCTGGTCACTTGACCCCAAAAAAATCAGATTTGGGCCACTTTTATCTGCAGTGTGAACGGGGCTTTATTCTTATTCTCCTTCTTTGCACTTCATTAACCTTTCAACATTGCACTAAATATTTTTACAGTCTCTGCACTGGCTGAAACGTTTCCCCATTTGGAATCAATCACTAAAATGCACGTTTAGAGGCCGATCGTTCTTTCATCAAATGCGGAAGTGGATAGGCCTCGATGTTCACCGAGGTTTCCACGCCGTGCGATTGCTAGCCGACGAGCGTCGTTTAGAGGCGCGTGCATAAAGTAGTTAAAGGTCTGTCGTGAATCGTTGATGGTGAGAACATGTTCGTACGTCCGTAAGATTCAGGTTAAAAACAGCAGACTGTATCCGTCCTGGGGGCATCGATTATGAAACCTGTAGCTTAATGCTACATTCGACACAACATTGTAGTTTGTAACTATTTTGTTTGTAACTGCATGTTTGTTCCCCGTTTACAGATTAGACCCAGTACTTGGATAAATCTACAAATGTTACTTATAAATAACATTAGCTTGCTAGTCTGTCGTTGTCGACTTGTGGTGTTTCTGTGTGCCATTTAAAGCAGCTTTTTATGAGTTTTACGTGATAACAGATCGAACCTTTAAATCACCACTTACTGTACAACTCGACAATCACGACATCGAACTAATCCTTATTTGAGCCGGATTGGTTTACACTTCACGTCAGTTAACTGTTCGTCTTATTGATTCAAGCAGAAATGTGTCCAATAACGATCACAACATCTTTACAAATACTTATACAATTACAATAAGTACAAATACTTATACAATTACAAATAATGTTAATGATAACGATATAAAGCGATCTAAAAGACTTAAGCGTCTTGCGCCGTTTCTTTCTGCACTTTGTTTCCTTTCTCATTTACACTCTTTGAGAAGAGGTCAACAGTAGAGGGCTGCATTGTGATTGGGCTCCCGCGGGACCCAACGCAAATCTCGCGGGAGCGGGCGGTTTCACCTTTGCCCCGGGCGGGAGTGGGCGGTCAGAAAATTTAGCGGGACATCCGCGGGACCAGGTGGGATTTGGCGTGTTGCCTAATAATAAGAATGGAGTCAACACATGACGTTGAGAAGAAGATTTAAGCGGCTGTTTACTTGACAAAAGCAAAGCAAGGCAAGTCAGACATCTGGACACAATTCCCAATTGTCACTGAAAAAAATGGGAAAGAGTTAAAGTTTGTAAGTTGCAATAAACGTGCAAAAGTGTTAATTTACAACGGACATAAATCTGGCACGTCTGACCTGAGGCGACATACCTGCACAGTTCTCGGTGGTCAAAGCAAGCTCTCATTCTCCAATAAAGCACTTCCTGCTCACGTTAAGCAAGATACTATGGAAAAATGTGTCGCACTTTGCTGTAAAGATATTAGACCGTATGACATTGTTGCCGGGAATGGCTTTGTTGACATAGTTCAGCACTTTTGTTAACGTAGCCGCTAAATTTGGTACATTTGATGTGAGAGATGCGCTGCCACATCCAACCACTGTGTCTCGACATACTGTATTGAGGAAAAAGCACAGTTGTTAACAGTTAATCATTTGGTGCGTGTCTGTGTATCATGCAGTACGTTTAAAAAATGAGGTGCCGCTAGTTGTGGTTTTGTTAAAACGGTTAATGTTTTATAATAAAAAACAAATGTTTTTGTCAGGTGTGTTACTTTGGTTTAGTATTCATTCATTCATTCATCTTCTACCGCTTATCCGAACTACCTCGGGTCACGGGGAGCCTGTGCCTATCTCAGGCGTCATCGGGCATCAAGGCAGGATACACCCTGGACGGAGTGCCAACCCATCGCAGGGCACACACACACTCTCATTCACTCACACACTCACACACTAGGGACAATTTTCCAGAGATGCCAATCAACCTACCATGCATGTCTTTGGACCGGGGGGAGGAAACCGGAGTACCCGGAGGAAACCCCTGAGGCACGGGGAGAACATGCAAACTCCACACACACAAGGTGGAGGCGGGAATCGAACCCCGACCCTGGAGGTGTGAGGCGAACGTGCTAACCACTAAGCTACCGTGAGCCCCCCTGGTTTAGTATTAATTTATCTTATTTAAATGCAATCATGTTTAATTCTGTTATTCTGGACATTAGCCTGAACTAATAATTAGTCTGATCATTTTGTATACAATCAAAATTTTCACAAGCGCTTAAGAAAAAATCCGCGGGAGTGGAAAATTCAGCTGGAGCGGGCGGGTGCGGGTTTATAAAAACAGTCCCGCGCAGGGCTCTAGTCAACAGTGAAAATGTTAGACAACGTTAGACAACTAACTAACTTGTAGATTAACTTAATAACTTAACTTTACGACTAACTCGTTAAAGGATTGCGATAAAAAGACGTTATTGAGGAGGAGATCTAGCTGGGATTTTGGATTCGCGGCCCGCCAGCGAGTTCCTGACTTCACAGCTGATGATATCGTCCTTGAAAACTGGCCGTGAACCTGAAGTTGTGGAAATGTTTGAAACTTTCGCTGCAACGTGCGGTGCTGCTTTCATCAAATATTCGTCTGAATGAAACATTTATAGCGTCTGGATTTATTTCTCGAAAGATTTTGAATCTGAGAGTTGCTGGAGTGTGAGTGTGAGTTGAAATGCAGCCCTGATGTAGTCTAGGTGAAACTCTATAAATATAGACACGTGTTACTGAAAGAACTCGCAGCTCTCACGCAAGACTCTGTGCTGTGGAGCTCCTGCGAAGAGCAGAGCGAGTTGTGTGAGTTATTATATAGTGTTCACACTCGTCAGGAAGAAATAAACCGATATGGATCTGATTCACCTTTATCTCATCGGTCACATTGTGTCGGACGAGACGCTTCGGTGCGAGTTTACCATCCTGACCAGATATTAGGTTTAACACTTTAGTCCTCGTTACTGTTTTATAAGCAGTGCAGTTCTTTGTGTGTGAATATCATCATATAAACTGCAGAAAATGACAGCGCAGTAATATTAGTGGCGTCTCTGACAGACTGTACTGTAGCTGTCCTGTAATTTTACACCAGCTGATAAAACTGTCTGCTTCTTCACAGTTGGAGGCTACAAGCTGCCATTCAGACTCCTAAAGTAATTACCACAATAGCATTAATAGAAAGGGAGTCTCTCTCTCTCTCTCGCTTTCTCGCTCTCTCGCTCTCTCTCGCTCTCTCTCTCTCTCTCGCTCTCTCTCTCTCTCTCGCTCTCTCTCTCTCTCGCTCTCTCTCTCTCTCGCTCTCTCTCTCTCTCTCGCTCTCTCTCTCGCTCGCTCTCTCGCTCTCTCTCTCTCGCTCTCTCTCTCTCTATCTCTCTCTCTAACTCTCTCTCTATCTCTCTCTAACTCTCTCTCGCTCTAACTCTCTCTCTATCTCTCTCTCTCTCTCTAACTCTCTCTCGCTCACTCGCTCTCTCTAACTCTCTCTCTCTAACTCTCTCTCTCTAACTCTCTCTCTCTCTCTGACTCTCTCTCGCTCTCTCTCTAACTCTCTCTCTCTAACACGCTCTCTCTCACTCTTTCTCACTCTCTCTCTAACTCTCTCTCTCTCTCTCTCTCTCTCTCTCTCTCTCTCTCTCTCTCTCTCTCTCTCTAACTCTCTCTCTATCTCTCTCTCTAACTCTCTCTCTCTAACTCTCTCTCTATCTCTCTCTCTCTCTAACTCTCGCTCGCTCGCTCTCTCTAACTCTCTCTCTAACTCTCTCTCTCTCTCTCTCTCTCTCTCTCTCTCTCTCTCTCTCTCTCTGACTCTCTCTCGCTCTCTCTCTAACTCTCTCTCTCTCTAACTCTCTCTCTCACTCTTTCTCACTCTCTCTCTCTAACTCTCACTCTCATACTCTCTCACTCACTCTCTCACTCTCTAACTCTCTCTCGCTCTCTCTCTCTATCTCTCTCTAACTCTCTCTCGCTCACTCTCTCTCTAACTCTCTCTCGCTCTCTCTCTCTCTAACTCTCTCTCGCTCTCTCTCCCTCTCTAACTCTCTCTCTCGTGCTCTCTCTCTCTAACTCTCTCTCTATCTCTCTCTCTCTAACTCTCTCTCGCTCTCTCTCTCTCTCTAACTCTCTCTTTCTAACTCTCTCTCGCTCGCTCGCTCTCTCTAACTCTCTCTCTCTAACTCTCTCTCTCTCTCTCTCTCTCTCTCTGACTCTCGCTCTCTCTCTAACTCTCTCTCTCTCTAACGCTCTCTCTCTCGCTCTCTCTCTCACTCTTTCTCACTCTCTCTCTCTAACTCTCACTCTCATACTCTCTAACTCACTCTCTCATTCTCTAACTCTCTCTCGCTCTCTCTCTCTCTAACTCTCTCTATCTCTCTAACTCTCTCTCGCTCGCTCTCTCTCTCTAACTCTCTCTCGCTCTCTCTCTCTCTCTCTCTCTCTCTCTAACTCTCTCTCTCTCTCTCTCTCTAACTCTCTCTCTCTCTCTAACTCTCTCTCTCTCTCTAACTCTCTCTCGCGCTCTCTCTCTCTCTAACTCTCTCTCTCTCTCTAACTCTCTCTCTCTCTAACTCTCTCTCGCTCTCTCTCTCTCTAACTCTCTCTCTATCTCTCTCTCTCTCTCTCTAACTCTCTCTCGCTCGCTCGCTCTCTCTAACTCTCTCTCTCTCGCTCTCTCTCTAACTCTCTCTCTCTCTCACTCTTTCTCACTCTCTCTCTCTAACTCTCACTCTCATACTCTCTCACTCACTCTCTCACTCTCTAACTCTCTCTCGCTCTCTCTCTCTCTCTATCTCTCTCTCTCTAACTCTCTCTCGCTCGCTCTCTCTCTCTAACTCTCTCTCGCTCGCTCTCTCTCTCTAACTCTCTTTCTCTCTAACTCTCTCTCGTGCTCTCTCTAACTCACTCTCTCTCTCTCTCTCTCTCTCACTGTTTCTCACTCTCTCTAACTCTCACTCTCATACTCTCTCTCTCTCTCTCACACACACACACACACACACACACACACACACACACACACACACACACACACACACATACACACACTACAGCCTCAGCTTCCAGTACTTTGCTGGCCTCCTGCTGTTGTATCCCACCCCCTTCAAGCACAGATACTTTTCTGCTCACCACGATCGGCGACTCCACACTTTCCAGTAGCTACCGTAACCTTCCTGTTAACTCGAACCCTACTGACTATTTTCTGCTTGCAGAACTGATGCTCACAAGTTGTGTTTTTTTGTTTGCTTTTTTTTTTTTATCTCATCGTCCCACATACACTCTTGAGACTGTTGTGTATGAGAATCCCAGGAGAGCAGCCCACCAAAGTCACTTTTCTGAGATCATGTACACATTTTGTCCTCATTTCGATGTTCGATGTGAATCTGATGACCTGCATGATTTTTGCTGGCTCGTGATTGGCCGATCAGATTGTTGCGTGACTGAGTAACTGACAGGGTGGTTGTAATAAAGTGTTGGGGAAAACACATAATAAGTGTAAATATGTTAATTATAGTGCAACCACTGATGCACACACACACACACACTTTAACTAAAGTTCTCAATAGATGAGTCAGGTCCCATATAAAGAGCTATTAGTGTGTTATTGTGCTTGTGCGTTTTTGTGTATGCAATTTGGGGATTGAATTAAGCTGGTGTGTGTGTGTGTGTGACCCAGTTTTATCACACTTGATGACAGCTACATCTGCTTTGTGAAAGAATGTGTGTGTGTGCGCATGCATGTGTAAGTGCCTCTCCCCCTCTGCTACCTGGCTTTTCTGTGTGAAACCCTACAGGAAATGACACGTGTATTCTTTCTTCCCTCATCACGGTAAAAGCAGAAAGCGGCGGAGGGATGAAAAATGGATAGAAGGAGAGGGAGGCAGTGTGCGTGATGCTGATGTGGTGTGACAGGCGAGTTGCTCGTGGGAGACGAGTTACCATGGCGATTCCCCAAGCCCACAATCCATATTTAATGCAACTTCACTTAGCTACTCACCTTTCTCTTTCTCTCCCTCTCTCTCTCTCTCACACACACACATTAAACAGTTATGGTCTGGATACCTTTTTGCTTTTTTTCTATGCTTTTTGCCTTGATTTCCTACAACAGATGCTGTAAGCAATCCCGAAAAACTGATCAATTTTATGCCCCGTCCTCCATTTGGGATCGTATTAATCCCGGATATTAAACGCAGCCGAAGCTACAGTCAATGAGAGAGAACCCAAGGTCACAGCTCCTGCACCCCATTCACCTCAAGCTCAAAAAAACCACCAGATGCAGTTTTTTGCTCGTTCCTCTGTGTGAAGCCGCACAGAAGTCGTGTCTTGTTTCTTATTTCCTGTAACGCCAGCCATTTTAAGAAACTTCCCCAAGGCTAGAAAACACATTAAGTCTATCATCGCGAGCCTTTTTTTCGAATGGTGTGCGTTTTCTATATGAGACGACGAAGCACCGTGAGCTGCAGTAAGAGCAGCAGAATCATTTAGACAAGGAAAAAGATGCTCTTAGATTTCAACAGTTTATTAAATCACGTGTGCGGTTTGTACGGTTTCCTTATTTATCCCACTGAATTGTAACACCATCCTGAAAAAAATGCACGTCGCGTTTTCTGTTTTGAACGCAGCGTGCTGTGTGACACAAGGATCTTTATATCGGGGATGTTTATTAAAATCTCCCGCTTTATGCATGACCTAATGTGTGTGTGTGTGTGTGTGTGTTTTATTCTCATTAGGTTATGAGCACCTGTAGAGCTTGGTGATCCAGGAGTCTGAGACGAGCCAATGAGAGGATGGCCAGAGGTCACATGATCTGCAAAACCGCCATCCAGCTGGTTCTGCCGATGCTGCTGAGTGTGCTGCCGCTCACACACACTCAAAGTTAGTCTCTTTCTCTCTCTCTCTCGCTCTCTCTCGTTATCCCTTTCTCATGCGCACACACACACACACACACACACACAGCTTACCCTGGTACGTTCTCCCCCTCAGTACGGTTCTTTAAGGAGGTGAGAACACAGCAATCACACTCCCGCGCGGAACAAATCAATCGGTCCGAGAGCTTCTCAGCGAGGTGGTCTCGGCCCGCTTCCAAACGAACCCTGGCACACTTTGATTGCAGCGAGAAAACGACTCAATCCAGCTGCAGGAAGTGAACCGAACGTGTCGCGTATTTTTGATCATAGACTGACCGATTTCTGTGATTTTTGACACACACTCCTAACACATTCCTAACACTCTAATGTAAGAGTCTTCCCAGAGCTGTGGTTGTGTAGCATCACAATTCTGCTGTTACACTTACTTACACTTGGCATTACAGCAGTTTCGGCAAAGCACGACCGCAAACATTCATCGCTCCGAGTAAGAAGTTCGCTTAATCTTAATCCTTACTCCATACGCAGTTTGTACTGTATAAACAACGTACAGGTTTGCTCACAAACTCCTTTAAGCGGCTTCTCCGGAATATTTATCCGATTGAAACACTTATCTTTTATGTGTTTAAACACTTCAGCGTGGGCGTTTTGCAGGATTCATTACGATATGCAAAAAATCACACCGTGTAAACAGGATGTCACGATTTTAATCTGGTGAAAATCACCCACACACACACACACACACACACACACACCCTCCACATGCATTGCGCCAAAACCCAGGTCCGCATGGCTCTTTGTTCTTGATCAGAGGAGCAGGAAGGAGATTAGTGTGAGCGTCCACTGTGTCATGCTTCTCACCCACTGACACGATTAATGCGGCGGCCGGATAGCAAGGAAATCCGATCGAGTGCAAACGGACTGCACAGATTCTCTACATTTGAACGGAAAGCTTTGATCTTCATTCATTCGTTCATCTTCTACCGCTTATCCGAACTACCTCGGGTCACGGGGAGCCTGTGCCTATCTCAGGCGTCATCGGGCATCAAGGCAGGATACACCCTGGACGGAGTGCCAACCCATTGCAGGGCACACACACACACACTCTCATTCACACACACACTAGGGACAATTTTCCAGAGATGCCAATCAATCTACCATGCATGTCATTGGACCGGGGGAGGAAACCGGAGTACCCGGAGGAAGAAACCCCCAAGGCACGGGGAGAACATGCAAACTCCACACACACACAAGGTGGAGGCGGGAATCGAACCCCGACCCTGGAGGTGTGAGGCGAACGTGCTAACCACTAAGCTTGAAAACGTGATCTTAACCTCTGATATTGAGTCTAATTTCCATTGTGATCGCTTGCTGAGAAAAAAGTAAATAAACAAATAAAAGACATTTTTAAATACAAGGTGTCGTTGCAGGCGTATTTTTCGATTTTATGATGTTGCGTAAATCTGTTTTACGTAATTAGCCGTCGATGAACGGAAACGTTTCGATGCTGTCCACCGTTTCAGATCCACCTCGTTTCATACGGACACCCACTGATCAAATAGGCGTACAGGGCGGCGTGGCCTCCTTCGTGTGCCAGGCGACAGGAGACCCACAGCCCAAGATCTCTTGGAGCAGGAAGGGCAAAAAAGTCACCAACCAGAGATTTGAGGTGAACACACACACACACACACACACACACA
>NC_083461.1:36134276-36136776 GCF_030014155.1 Tachysurus vachellii | reverse complement strand
AGTTTAAAATACCGTTAATTGAACCCATTAAGTGCAGGAAGTGTGTGTTTTACATGCCTCATGTATATATGTGTGTATCACAGAGGACCAGCTTCCTCCCGGCTTTCCGTCCATAGACATGGGTCCTCAGCTCAAGGTGGTGGAACGTTCTCGCACAGCCACCATGCTGTGTGCAGCCAGCGGCACTCCTGACCCAGAGATCACCTGGTTTAAAGACTTCCTCCCCATCAACACACACACTCACGGACGCATCAAACAGCTGCGATCAGGTACGGTCCGGATTCAGCGTCGGCTCTTCCTTACGCGTCCGAAGAGTCAGTGACGACGTACCGAGCGTACGGTTATAATACCGAGTCTTATCAAACACGCATCGTGAGTTGATCAGCGTATTAAACTATATTAGATTTCACTATTTGTGTCTGCGATCTGGCGAGGAAACCGTTAGTACTGTGATAACACACAGATATATGATTACATATTTATAAGTATATAAAGATACATAATGATTTATTTGAAAAGATATTTAAGAGAAGAACCATTGTGTTGTCAGAGGAATCTTTCAGAAACCGTACATGAACGAATTCTTTTCCTTATAACTGTATCCCGAACGCATGTCACGTTTCACGTGTTTCCTTTTCACGACACAGCAAGAGAACCGAAAAAAGGTCCGGAAAGATTAAAGCTCAAACATCACAAACGTCCTGTTTAGAGAAGTTTAAGAATATCCGTGTGTCTGTATGTTCGTGAACTAGAAGAGAGTAGGATCGCGTTACTGTGATATGAGCTCAGCGGCAGCTGCTCGGATCCCGGCAGCGACTTCACGCCACGGCGACGATCAGTTCTCAATTCGGATTGATTTACCGTAACAGCAAATATTTAAAGACAAATACGATTGGTCCAGAGCGCTGAGCGTCGTCCTATAGCGCCACGTTACATAACATAATAAAAGACAAAGAATAAAAAGAAGCTTTCAGATGTTACAGCTCCGACTTCGGAGCCGACTGCAAGGCAAAGCCCAGGTTTATTTTTAATCGTAATAATAAGGAGATTTAGATGTGCTGCTGTTGGTAAATAACTAACCTCGGGGTCCTGGGGGTGACGTTCTACAGTATACAATTTATTATATTATATTATATTTATATGTGTTACAGTAAAGATGTTTTCAACCGCACTTAAAAAAAAATACCTTTTTATAGCCTTTTTTTATTATTTTTAAATGGACAATTCTGAACAATTCAGAACGTATAGCAGCTCTGTTTTCAGGTTAACGTTTACTGTCGTGCAGTAAAAGTGTAGAAGCGACACTGAGGGCTTGTTTTGGGGAGGAAATGATGACGTAAATGACGTAAAGCTGGTGGTGTTTTTTTTGTCGTTTTTTTTTTTTTTTTTTTTCGTAGCAACCTTTTGGCAAAATGGCTGAAAAATGGCAGTTTTTGATTTTTATTATTTGTGTTCAAGATGGAATCTCTAATATGTCTGTCTGTATGAGTCTTGATATTTGTGTGGCTTATGTTCTGGTTTTATTTGTACACACACACACACACACACACACACACACACAAAGAGTCTCATACTAACTGTTTTTCCTGTTAAAGTACCGTTAAGTGATGCATGTGCTGTCTCTCTCTCTATGTTTTGATCGACAGAGTCCTTCGGTAAGTCCGTTACTTTAAGGCACAACACACGCACACACACACACACACACACACACACACACACACTGCTAAGATAACGCACAATCCTAGTACAGCTTCAGTGAACTGCATGATTGCGTAATATTTCACCTAACAAAATTATTGGCCGTACCCCACACAGACATACATAATATTTCCACACACACCTCACACGTATTTCCACACACATGTAAATGCACTATTAATACACACACCCATAACGTAGAGGTAGTCATGTTCACCTGAGTGCTACCCCCTCACATGTGCTACTTAACTTGTGTCACTCTCACTTTCCCTAACTGTCTCACTCAGAGGCTCACTCTCTCACCCCTTACCATCAGAGTACCTACATCTATCCTCTCTCTCTCTCTCTCTCTCTCTCTCTCTCTCTCTCCTGTCCCTGTCTAGCTTGCCAAAGTTTTATTGCTCTCCTTTTATTGCTGAATGTTCCAGTGGATTCTCCCTCGAACCCGAGGCTTCCTCGTTTCAGCCCCTTCTCCTATGTGGGTGTGAACCTGCCTGTGTTGAGTGTGAAGCCCTTGTGCATTAGTGCAGAAATTCCCAGGAAGGGAATGGCTTCTTGCTTCCCCGCTGCCCTCTTATTACTGTTCTGTCATACAGAAGTGAAGGGATTATGTTAACAGTGACCCATTTAGCACTTAAGACAAGAAGAATTACATGCCCTTTCTCCTTCTTTCTGTTCCTCTCTCTCTCTCTCTCTCTCTCTCTCTCTCTCTCTCTCTCTCTCTCTCTCTCTCTCTCTCTCTCTCTCTCTTACTGCACTAACTCTTCTCTTTAATCTCTCATCTGCGTTCATTCTCACCCAT
>NC_083461.1:36124276-36129276 GCF_030014155.1 Tachysurus vachellii | reverse complement strand
GAGCTTTTTTATTATATGGGGCCTAATTAAGAAAACCCATAGCAGCTTATGTTTCTCGACCACCTTGGTCTAACCGTGTCGCTCGTCAACGCAGACACAAGGCATTTTGAAGCATATGCACCCACAAAGATGCTTTTATAGTCGCTGCGTTTGTTAGGAAACTTTTTGGGAAGTGAACGTTTCGTTCCATGTGGAACAATTATAGCAGCAGAAAGTGAGTCACAACTGCAGACGCCTCGAGACGACCGCGTCCATTTTTTCACTTTGTAATGTTTCCCAGAAACAGACAGAGCTGTGTATAGAAACGCCCTAATACATTTCACCTAATACAGACGGTTCAGTATGTGTCACACTAATTACTCACATACTGCAGTATTTTATATATATTTTTGTCATGTTCAGTATGTGGTGTCATTTTTCTGTCTCCTTTTCCAGTTCCTTCTCAGCCCACGGAGCTGAAAGCAGAGGTGAAGTCAGAGACAAGCGTACTGCTTTCCTGGCTCCCTCCAGCTCACAGCGGCACAGACGCCATCATCGGATACGAACTCATATACAGGCTCGGAGACCAGCCTGAGCAGGTGAGCTGTACCTGTCCATCACAGTAATGCAGCGAGAGGGAGAATAAGTCACTAATCGTGCCTCATTTGTTTGTGGGGTGATGCTGTAGTGACACACTGATAAACACATGCTACTAAGGGCCTTAGTTTTCATACGAAGAACAAAAACGTTAAAGCAGACTGAAGCCCCGTCAGCTGTGATACCATGTAACGTAACATCTAACCGACGTCTAGTATACAAGTATATTTTTAATCCTATTTGTAATTATCACATCAGTCTGTCCAAATAGGGTTTATTCCAACAATACGGCTTCGAGCGGGATTTTAATAAGCTATTTTGAATCGAATCTGAATAATAATGAATAATATATCTTTGGATATCTATGTAGCGCCTCCCTGTGGGCCAACAGCAGGAACCAACGCTCACGGGTTTGTTTCTTAGGCAGGGAACTAAACGCAGCCACTGAAGAGCGAACTCTCAGTGCCGGTCCCGAGCCCGGATTTAGTGGGAGGGTTACGTCAGGAGGGGCATCTGGCGTAAAACCTGCGCCAAATCAAATTTAATGCAGATACAGTTGGCTGACGGAGGTACATCAGGATCGTCAGGATCACAGCTGTCAGTGTGCGATACATTCGATATTGATCAGAGGACTTGTGGGTCTGTGAGGTACTGAAGTATAGACTAAGAGTAGGAGAGTCACACAGACGTTGATGCTTTTATTTCTACAGACAACCGCACATGCACACATGGAGGAATATACATATATATATATATATATATATGCGTGTCGAATTTTCAAACCCTTTCTTCTGCAGAAGATCCTGTTCGACCCCAGCGCCAGCTACGTGCTAAAGAATCTGAAGCCCTTCTCCACCTACACCTTTCAGTTAGCAGCACGTAGTAAACACGGCGTGGGAGCCTTCACCAGCGAGCTCAGCATACAGACTCCTCAAACCTGTATGTACACACTCTCACACACACACACACACACACACACATACAGACAGCACTTCCATTATGAGAGGAACATGTTTGTATTGTCATCACTCCAGGGTTAAGTAGAAAATAACAGTCAAGTCGTCACTCTGGTGAAGGAATGTACACCCTGTTAAAAACATGTTACTTGCTATATATATATATATATATGTGTGTGTGTGTCTGTGTGTGTGTGTGTGTGTGTGTGTATTTATACCACAGCACAGTTAAATTCTCAAATCTGGTTAGTCAGAAGGTGGGGATCATGTTCTATAAGTGCTGTGAAAGTGCTGTGACAGAGGACTTTGCACAACTTAACAGCGTAAAAGTGTCGGTTTGTAGTTGCTATAATGCAAGTGACAAAAGGTCTACACATCCCTGTTACAATAGTCGGACACGTGTGTCTGTGTGTGTCTGTGTGTGTGTCTCTGTGTGCGTGTGTGTGTGTGTCTGTCTGTCTGTGTGTGTGTGTGAACATGGGAAGCAGGTGTGTTTAAGTCCACACACTGCTCTCTACACCATGCACTGAGAGGGACTGTGTAGTTCTTTTTATGAACACAGGATTGCCACTGATGGCAGATTGCTGTGGTATAAGTGGAATAAAACCCTTTAGTTCATCCTGTTATTGCAAAATGAATCATTAATGACTGATTTTTTTTTCTTTATTCTGACAGCCAGATTGTATTTTTTATTAATAAACCTAACCAGGTTATACATTTAATCATCGGGTTTAATTATCAGCTTATACATGTAAAGAATTTTTAATTAAAATGCTCTTTACTGTATATATTTCATATAGAGACCGATAAACGTTTCGGAACGCATTTAGACGTACTGTAAGCTGTTACTGTATTAATCGTCTTTATGACTGTAACGCATTTAACTTGCCATATAATGAACCTCATACCTGATCTGTATGGGCTGAATAAGCTACAGCATGGACGCCTGGACATTGTGTTCTGCTTCAACACAGCTGATTAAACGCTGGTGAATTATTAAGGCCTTCGTGAGCCGGGTGATGAGTGTTCGAGTTTGCGTTCCAAACCACGCAGCTGAGTCAGAAACTGTGGAAAATGTCCACAGTGGGTATTTTGTCTTCCTAATGGCGTATCTGTTTGACGTGCCGAATTAAAAGAAAACAAGAAAAGGCTCCAGGCAATGGCACACAATGCCGAGCTCATTTCGGGCGAGTCAGGTAAAATGTAGTGTAAAAAAACGTACGTAATAGATATATAGAGAAAGGGAAAGGAGGCAGAACGGAACAGCGTGATCGGAGGAGATTAAGGTGAGTTTATTGTCAAATTTCTTTACTCAGTCTCTTTGCTTTTATGCACAGACGTGAATCTAGAGATTCTTTTGAGATATTTGTGTTAAATATAATATTTTATGACGTAATAACACCATACACACTGTTCTGACATCTCTGTCTGAAACGATCATCGTCGTCGTTGTCCACGTCATTGTCGTTATGATCTTCCAAAATGGACCATAACTCAGATTTTGACTCACTCGGCTCACAAAGTCGTCGCGTTACCGCTCACTGCTGACGAGCTCGGCGCCACCACCGATTCTGGGGAAAGTGGGAATGTTACGTTGTTCTGTTCATTCCACGGCATCGGAACACGACAAAGACGAGGTGTGATTCCGGGACGCTCCACGGTACAAAAGTCACCGTTACACTAAGGGAAGATGGTCGCTGTTCTCTATCAGAGGCAGATGCAGGACCAACAAGCACAACGTGGCCGGTCAGTTGTCTTTAAACGCTTGAATCCTCCCTCTGTTGGACATCTTAAAACAGCGTTCTCTCAGTGTCCCATGGACTTTAATATACTCCAGGAAAAAATATCTCAGCATTTTTAGCCTGTCGCGTTTTTTATGTTTATTCTGTAGACCGATCTATTCTTGGACTGATCTTCTATTCTCTCCTCCTTCTATTCATCCTGACGAACGAGACCAAACTTTTCATCCTGTTCTCCTGAAACTTTTACCTTGGTGGCCCGGTTTGATCTGTGAGATTCTTACTCAATTCCCTGTATCTCACAACGCCACCGGTGTTTCCTGGAGCTTCTCTGAGGATCGATTCCGTCGTGTTTCTGAACTCTGCGTCCATGAGCACGTCACGGTGACCTCCTGCTGCTGAGCCACCACACAGAAGGATAGGTGACTTTTGCAAGATGGTGGTCTGGAGAAAAAGTGGGATGTCCTAGTGTTCCTGCTTAGAGTCACAGGTAGAAGACCACACACACACACACACACACACACACACCAAGGTTTACAAGACTCCACTATTACCGAACAAATCTCTTTGACCTCTGTGAACTGTGTAGTTTTATAAATCAATCATCGTCTGTCAAAATTTATGAGAGATGAATTCAGTCTAGAAGATGGTTTTGTGCAATAAAGTGCTAGCGTGAATTACGACGGTGCCGGTCGCAGTTATTTATATAGCAGCCTCCCACACGCTATAATATTCAGTACGTTCTGTGGAAAAAAAATCCAACATAAAGCCTCCTGCGTCTTCTCCCCAGTGCCTACAATCCCCGCTCGTCAGCACCGGTTGTGGCCCATGCCCCGGGGTCACACCTGTCGCCATAGCGACGACCTCAGAGCTCAACGTCTTAAAAACCGACTAAAAGCGGAGCGGACTCAACTTTCCTCAAGAGTCGTGAAATATAACTCGTTCGTCGTGCGGTGTACAGTAACAGTGACCGGAGTGAGGAACTCCTCCATCTATCCTTCAAAGCTGTGCCATAATTCTCATACTGTGTGTGTGTGTACAGTGTGTGTGTCACCGTGTGTACAGTGTGTGTGTGTCACCGTGTCTGTCCGGCATTCCGTTTGTTTGTGTGTGTGTTTATTTATTTATTTAATTTATTTTTGGGGGTCGAAGTCCACCAAAGTCACGTTCTAAGGTGAGGAACCTGCCCAAAGCTGTGTACATTATCAACTGGGACACAGGTTTGGAAACAGGAAGTCATTTCGCTCTGATGGCGTCACGTTGTCAGTAAACACCAGGAAAAGGTTTGTCAGCAGTTCCAGGTTGTTCCTGCACTTCTGAATCACGCTGCAGTCACAGCTGTACCTCCTGAAAGTGTCTCATATTTGTGACTAAACATTGAACACTGTTTTTTTTTTTTTTTTTTTTTTTTGTGTGTGTGTGTTTTTTTTTAAGTGTTTGCTGTGAACTTCCATGTGAAAGCTGCTATGAAGAGTTCAGTATGGCTTGCCTGGGAGCCACGAACCTCACAGAACAAACCTTCGACTTTTATTGTAAGTAAAACCCGATAAAAGCGAGGCGTTTAACAAGGTTTCGAATCGAAAGTCATCTCATGCATATTCAAACTTCACTGATGTAATGTTCGTGTCTGCGTCAACACTCAGATCTCATACGGCGACGGTCGCAAACTGGAGGTAGACGGGCGTCTCGGTCTGCAGCGCGTCGCAGAGTTAAAGCCGCAGTCACTCTA
>NC_083461.1:36111776-36116776 GCF_030014155.1 Tachysurus vachellii | reverse complement strand
GCTAATTCCTGAGATGAACATCTAGATTATATTCTAACGGTTTGCAGTAGAATAGATTCCCAAAGTCTCTTCTCATTCTCCTTGCTGATGTTCAGGTCAGCCAGGCGGCGACTACATCAATGCCAATTTTATAGATGGGTATCGGAGACAAGGTGCCTATGTGGCCTCACAGGGGCCCATGCCAGATACCATCAGTGACTTCTGGAGGATGGTGTGGGAGCAGCACACGGCTAACATCATCATGATCACCAAACTGGAGGAGAAATCAAGGGTGAGCATGAACACACACACACACACACACGCACAAACGCACACACATGCACACACACACACGCACATGCACACACATACACACGCACATGCACACATACACACACGCACAAACGCACACACATGCACACACACACACGCACATGCACACACATACACACGCACATGCACACACATACACACGCACGCACATGCACACACATACACACACATACACACGCACATGCACACACATACACACGCACATGCACACACATACACACGCACGCACATGCACACACATACACATACACACACATACACACGCACATGCACACACATACACACGCACATGCACACACATACACACGCACGCACATGCACACACACACACGTACGCACACACATGCACATACACACACATACACACGCACATGCACACATACACACACGTACACACACATGCACATAAACATTCACACACGCACACACACGCACATGCACACACATACACACACGTATGCACACACATGCACATACAAGTCAAGAAGAAGTCAAGAAGCTTTTTATTGTCATTTCAACCATATATAGCTGTTGCAGTACATAGTGAAATGAGACAACGTTTCTCCAGGATCAAGGTGCTACATAGAAACAAAGACAGGGCTAAAGACTTGTAAGTAGTCTTAGCCACATAAAGTGCAACTGTGCAACCTGGTGCAAACAGTGCAGGACAAGACAAACAAGACAGACAAGACAGTGCAGGACAAAAGACAGTGCAGGACTAAAGACAGTGCAGGACCAGACAGTGCAGGACAAGACAGTGCAGGACAATGACAGTGCAGACACAAGTTACAAGACAATACAAAAAGTACAAAAAATGCAGTACACAAAAGACAATAAATAGTAAACAGTCACAGAAACAGTCACAGAAACAGCGCCGACCGACCAGTGTTAATACTGTATGTGTTAATATAGTATGTGCGAAATGGCTGAGATATTGTACAGTATGTGCAAAAACGGCTGAAATGTTGGGACAGTTTGTGCAAAACAGCATGTAAACAGTTTGCTGGATTGTAAGCAGCATGTAAACAGTATGTTGTGTCAGTGTGTGTGTTTTGTGAGGGTCTATGCAGTCCATACAGATGATGTGTGTGTATGTTGTGCTCAGTACAGTACATTTCAGTTGTTGAGAAGTCTGATGGCTTGTGGGAAGAAACTGTTACACAGTCTGGTCGTGAGGGCCCGAATGCTTCGGTACCTTTTTCCAGATGGCAGGAGGGTGAAGAGTGTGTGTGAGGGGTGTGTGGGGTCATCCACAATGCTGTTGGCTTTGCGGATGCAGCGTGTGGTGTAAGTGTCTGTGATAGAGGGAAGAGAGACCCCAATGATCTTCTCCGCTGTCCTCACAATCCGCTGCAGGGTCTTGCGTTCTGAGATGGTGCAGTTCCCGAACCAGACAGTGATGCAGCTGCTCAGGATGCTCTCAATGGTCCCTCTGTAGAACATGGTCAGGATGGGGGGAGGGAGATGTGCCTTCCTCAGCCTTCGTAGGAAGTAGACATACACACACGCAAGCACATACACACCCACATGCACACACATACACACATGTACACACACACACGCAAAAACACACACGCACACACATGCACACACATACACACACACTTGCACATACACACGCACATGCACACATATAAAGACGCAAAAACACGCGTATACACGCACACACATACACACACACATGCACACAGATACACATGCACATGCACACACATACACACACATACGCACACACATGCTCATACACACGCACATGCACACACATACACACACACACATGCACACACGCACACACACACGTGGCCTAATGGTTAGAGAGTCTGACTCTTAACCCTAAGGTTGTGGGTTCGAGTCTCGGGCCAGCAACGACTGAGGTGCCCTTGAGGTGCACGCACATGCACACACCCATGCACGCGCACACACACATGCACACATACATACACGAGCGTGCACACACATATGCACTCACACGCACACACACACATGCGTACACATACGCGCGCACATACACACACGCGCACGCAACACGTACACACGCATGCACACATACATGCACACACAGGCACACACACATGCGTACACACATGCGTACATATACGCGCGCACATACACACACGCATGCACACATACATGCACACACACAGGCGCACACACACACACGCTTGCACACACAGACACACGCATGCACACATACATGCACACACACAGGCGCACACACACACACACACGCTTGCACACACAGACACACACATACACACAGGCACACACTCACACTGATAAAATAAACTTACTGTACACGCACACACAAACACACAAACATGAACACGTACACACACACAGACATATACACAGACACACACGCACACACACAGACACATTCACTCAGACACGCTCACACACACAAACACACACACAGAGCTAACTTTTATTGAATTCCAGTTTTGTTGTAAAATGCTTGAATAAACTCCTCATACACGGCCATGGATCTGAGAAACAGTCAGCTTTGTTCTTCCTAAAACACTTTTAGGAAACATTCCTACACATTTCATTTACTTAAATAATAATCATGACAGTCAGGACCAAATCCTCCTGCATAATGGAGTTACAGAAAAACTAGAAACCACTTTAATAGTCCTATATTCTGTTCATTGTGAAATAGACGACATATTTGACAGTGTAGATTTCTGCCCTTGTGTTAGAAATTGATTTGTTTAACAGGTTGACGTAGCTGACGTGTTATGAAAGTTCACCGTTCATTGTGAAACCGGCAAAAACATCAATACGAATTAACATGCTCTGGATTAACACACTGCTATGACACTGAGGTGATTGAGCAGAAGGAGAAGATGTGATTTGTACATTTATCTTTTTAGTAAAATGGCCTTTAAAATAACCCTGAAGTAAAGTAAGAACCGCATTACTACCATTTCCCATGTGATCCAGTCATCCTGTCACTCGTGACGTGACTCAGTAGCTTGATGTGTCTGTCTGTCTGTCTGTTCTCCAGATGCCTTCATATTTCTACTCCAAGGCAAGATTTTTGCTCTTCGTCACTTACTCACTTGTGCCCTCTTTCAGTCTGTCACCAATTTTACCTTTCCCTCGCTTTATTCATTCCTCTACCACGTTTACTTTCCACCTCTTCACTCTCCTTTGAGTCTTTTCTTTCTATCCGTTGGATAGCTGGGATTGATGCTCTAATGGTGTTGATCTGGTATTCACCACTGCATGTTAGGGGTATAAACTTTGTCGAAAATAGTTCATTTAAACCAAAAAATCTAGGACAAATCCACAAGCTGTCCTTCCAAGAACTAATTTATTTATTATTATTTTTTAACAAAAAAAATCCCAGAATTTCTTCCAACAGCAAAGAAGTAGTGCTTTTAATTATTAGTTCCTTATGAATCCTTTTTCAAACAGTTCTTGGTAGCTGGCTCAAACTTTAGGAGGTGTGTGATGTGACTGCTGATGTGATACTCGTGTGTGTGTGAGAGGTTAAAGGAAGACTATTGCTCTGTGTGCAGAATAAGTGTGATCAGTACTGGCCAAGTCGAGGCACAGAGACGTACGGACTCATGCAGGTCTCCGTGTTAGACACCGTAGAGCTTGCAGCTTACTGCGTCAGGACCTTCGCGCTCTTTAAGGTGAACACACGCACACACACATACACAAACACACACACTCTTGCTAGCTATTCCTGACAGAGTCTGTGAATTTTGCTCTATCTCTCTCTCTATGTTCTTCTCTCTCGTACATACGCATATAATCTCGTTGTTTGTGTCGTCCCTCATTGATGTGTGTGTGTGTTTGCTCTGTGTGTGTGTTGTGTGCACTGAGCAGCGTGGCAGCAGCGAGAAGCGGGAGGTCCGTCAGTTCCAGTTCACAGCATGGCCAGATCACGGTGTTCCTGAACACCCCACTCCGTTTTTGGCCTTCCTGCGAAGAGTCAAAGCCTGTAATCCTCCAGACGCCGGGCCAATCGTAGTGCACTGCAGGTCCTGACTCTCACACCAGCACTTTACAAAACACTAGGAACCGTTAAAGCAACAATAGAGCAAAGAACACAAAGTTACCAAAGATTCTTCTATTATTTGTCTTCGGTAATGTGTGAAATAAGTCACATTTAACTGGGTCATATATTGTGAAAACAAGCAGAATTGATTTAGAAATATAAACAATATATAACAACATAACGCAATACGAACAATGCTTATACACACAACATAAAAGATGGGAATCAAAACATTTATTTATTTATTTTTTGCACTTAATTAATACGACGTGGGGACACGGTGGCTTAGTGGTTAGCACGTTCGCCTCACACCTCCAGGGTTGGGGGTTCGATTCCCGCCTCCACCTTGTGTGTGTGGAGTTTGCATGTTCTCCCCGTGCCTCGGGGGTTTCCTCCGGGTACTCCGGTTTCCTCCCCCGGTCCAAAGACATGCATGGTAGGTTGATTGGCATCTCTGGAAAATTGTCCGTAGTGTGTGATTGTGTGAGTCAATGAGAGTGTGTGTGTGCTTGCCCTGCGATGGGTTGGCACTCCGTCCAGGGTGTATCCTGCCTTGATGCCCGATGACGCCTGAGATAGGCACAGGCTCCCCGTGACCCGAGGTAGTTCAGATAAGCGGTAGAAAATGAGTGAGTAATACGACATAACAGAGTGCAGCGGCAAGACTCGTGTCCGG
>NC_083461.1:36091776-36106776 GCF_030014155.1 Tachysurus vachellii | reverse complement strand
CCAGCACCTGGGAGACGAGCAGTCCAACGTTTCATTTGGATTGTGTTTTAGATTAAACTGTACCACTGATTAGTTACCGACACACACACACACACACACACACAGGTAGAGTGGACCACTAGCAATCATGACTTTTCTCAAAATGGCTGTGCAATACTGAATATGACTGCACTTTGGATTTAACTTGAAAGCACACACAAAAATCCACCGTAATTTTATGGCCTGTTAAATTAAGTATTTAAAAAAACACACACAAAAAAAAAAAACGGTATGCCAACAGTATTCATATATGTTTGTGATGGTCTGGGAAAAATCTGTCAGATGCGATCGCTGGATTCTGGAAACCCTTCAGTTTTTGTCTTCTGAATTTGACATCACGTTTCCCTGCAAAACACAGCGGTGAACTCAGTCAGCCGGAAATCCTAAAACCCTTCTAGATAAAAGTGATTTCCTCACAAGATGTGAACATCACGTGCGTGTCAATCAAGTCATAACAAAATGGCTGTGTGTTTTATTCCTCTTATACCACAGTTTTGCGAATACTAACAATCGGATTTATTTATTTATTTATTTTATTTTTTTAAACGAACCCATCGTACTTTATATCCGTTAATGACATTTAATGTGTTTTTTGTTTTTCGATGTAATTAACATATTAGGTGTTCATTTGTAAAGAACAATAGTTTATGCTTTAACATTCACTAATGCCGCTCTCTTCTCTCTCTCTCTCTCTTTGTAATTCTCTCTCTCCTCTCTCTCTCTCTCTCTTTGTAATTCTCTCTCTCTCTCTCTCTCTCTCTCTCTCTCTCTCTCTCTCTCTTTGTAATTCTCTCTCTCTTTGTAATTCTCTCTCCTCTCTCTCTCTCTCTCTCTCTCTCTCTCTCTTTGTAATTCTCTCTCTCTCTCTTTGTAATTCTCTCTCTCTCTGTAAATTCTCTGTCTTCTCTCTCTCTCGCTCTCTCTCTCTTTGTAATTCTCTCTCTCTCTGTCTTCTCTCTCTCTTTGTAATTCTCTCTCTCTCTTTGTAATTCTCTCTCTCCTCTCTCTCTTTTTGTAATTCTCTCTCTGTCTTCTCTCTGTCTCGCTCTCTCTCTCTTTGTAATTCTCTCTCTCTCTTTGTAATTCTCTCTCTCTCTTTCTCTCTCTCTCTCTATCTCTCTCTCTCTCTCTCTCTCTCTCTCTCTCTCTCTCTCTCTCTCTCTCTCTCTCTCTCTCTCTCTCGCTCTCCCCTGAAATTAATATACCCAGTAAAACCCGCATCTTCTCGTGTAAAGGAACCCGCTTTACCTCTGACTGTTACAAAGCACTAACACTACAGTGCTTCCGAATCAACTCGACATCTCCTCGCCATTCGAACGCGTACACACGACTGTGCGAGTGCTTACTGTAGGACGTGATCAAGTACTAGTTAAAAAAAAACAAACCTGGCTGAGCTGCTGCTGCTGCCGCTGAAAATGAATCAGCACCGTCTGAGCGATCGCATTCAAGATGTCTACAGCCCCGTGCTATCAACTTCTGTAATATTAATAATAATACATTTCACTTTAGATTCCAGAGCTAAAGATCTTAGCCATGTAAAGGGATTTCCCAGGCCGACCACACAGATATCAACACGGTTACGGTGTGGACGTTGTTCAACTACGAAGCGTCAGTAAACACACATTGAAAAGAAAAAAAAAAAGACAAAAAGAAAAATCTGAGATGAGCAGCGACACCAAGTCCTAAAGTTCACCTTAACCAAAAAAATAAAAAGAAAAAAAAAAGAAAAGAAAAGAAAAAATCTCCACGGTGACGTTACAGTGACACAGATGATCGTTTCGACAGTAGTAGTGCCTTATCATGATTTTCGATAGTTTGCTTTTGTTCCACTTCTGTGAACGTACCTGTGTTTTAGGTTGTAGACACTTTTGATAAACTAGGATTAAACACGTGCCACACCAAAATTTTAATATCACTTTGGATTATACAAGTATATATATAAATATAAATATATATATTAGTCTCTCTCACGAAACACCGTCATGATTTTTACGAAGCCATATCGATGAGAAATTGATGCTGCCAAGGCCTTTAGGAATTGTTACTACATAAAAAAAAAGTGTATGCATGCACATTTTTGGATGGATATAATATATTTGACATAAATCATGAATTTTTTATATTATTAGTCATCAAAAGGAACTATATCAGTTTACTAAATATGACACTAAATCCCTTTTTTTTTTTTAAATTTTTATTTTATTTTATTGTAATTATCCTACTTATCTTGCCTCATGGAGAGCATGCAGTGTTTGACATCTTTAGCTAGTGAGGTGCTGCTTCGTCCGTATCGACACCTTCACCGTTTAAGGATGTAAGTTATTTTATGATATATCATATGATATGTTATACTATACCATAATTAGCACAATAAATGTAAAGAATAGGGGAAAGAAAAAAAAAACACAAGTTCAACACTTGAGCCACAAACATGTGCTGGTTGTTTTACACCCAGTGCTCAGTTTACTGAATATTCGACTTTTTATTTATTTATTAATTTATTTTTTGCCATGAAAGCACTGCGTCATCCCAGGAATGTAACCAGGTGTTGAGATGTGTTAATGGTCTTTGTGTGTGTGTGTGTGTGTGTGTGTGTGTGCCATGAGGGAACAATACACACTCTCGCTCTATGCACTAACCGTCGTTCTCGAGTACGGAGCGTTTTCTTCCCCCTCCTCCCCCCGTTATCGCCATGGTGACCACAGTGTGTGCATGTTACGATATACAGCGAATATCTTTTGGTGTTCAAAGCTTAAGGAGAATATACACTTTTGTAGTGTTTTAGTGTTCAGTGTTTACCAGAAGACAAGACGGCGCAATCGTAGTTTCTCTCCAAGTTTCTCTTCTCTTAAGTAGCCGAAGGAGCGGAACAGGACCAAGTCTTCTCGAGGACGCAAGAAACTTTTCACCACGAGCCCAAAGCTCCAGCTGATTTTTGGCTCCAGCGAAACATTTAGGACTTAAACGGTCGTTAGTTGTATTTCTCTGCATTTTAAACACATTTTGCCATGATTGAATAAAAATAAAAATAAAAAAATAATTAAATTGCGACAACTCTGTACATCAGTTTGAGGTTAATTCTACATTTTTTGTTTCCATGTTTCTCATCTCTGAAAGTTCAGCCCCTGAATAAATCACCGCTGTTTGTTTCATCATGTGACCTGACCAAATATCCATTTTATTGCCATGTTTCTTTTCCACTTTGTAAGACGTCGACGTGAGAGATTTCTGCGATTCGATCCATCCGGTCGGTCGATGTGAGCACAAGTGAAGCCCGTCTTCTGTTGTTTACCTCTTATTTTGTAGTAAATGTAAATATTTTAGAGAAATAATCTTATGCTTTTTTTATTTTCCTACTTTTGTTGTGAGGAAAAAAAAAGTTGTGAGAACACGGGGGTATTTGTGGATAATTATTATTATTATTATTTTTTTTCTGTTTTGTTTTGTTACAAATAAACTGGCAACAAACGTGTAAGTGTTTTGTTTTCTCTTTGTTCCGTAAGATCACTGGAGAAGTTCATTCAGTCATCTTCATTCGGCACTTCATCATGGTCAGGGAGAACCTTCAGAATGGTACAGGCTTCTTTGAACAACTTAGAACGTGGCACCTTTTTGTAGCAGACCAGGTGAAGAAAAGTATTTAGTACAGATCTCAGTACAGTCTTAAAGGAAATAACACCCTTATGAACTTAGTAACTGTTGAACTGTTACATTCTGTGATGTTTTCCAGCTTCTTTCAGGTGTTTGGAGGTCGTTTCTCCCTTCAGTCTCCCCTTCAGGAGATAAAATGCTGCTCAGTTAGGTTTAGGTCTGCTGATTGACTTGGCCTTGCGTTCTCCCCCTGAAGAAGTCCTTTGTTAGGCAGTATGTTCTTGGTCACTGTCTTGTTTCACTCATGAAGCTCCTCGTAATAGACAAGATGTGTTTCTGTAAACGTTTTGTAGAAATTATTCCGCTGCTTCCATCACGTGTCACATGATCCATAAAGATGAGCGAGTCTGTTCCAGAAGCTGCCATGAAAGTCCAGGCCGTGACACGACCACCACCACGTTTCCACCATGAAAAGCTGATCTCGTCTTTCTCCACACTTTGGCCTTTCAGCTTGGTTCTGGAGGGTTTGTGGCTCATCTCTGTATCTTGTGGTATAGCTGCTATATTTCTACCCTCAAAGCCTTCTTCAAACGGTTGGACTGATACCTTCAGTCCTGCCCTGAGGAGGTTCGGTGGTGTCACTGACTTGTTTTTTTGTCATCTGATTCTGTCGTGTTTCTTGGCTTGACTTCTTCGACGTCTGGTGGTTTCGGTTGTTGATATCTCTCTCTTCTTCAAGGTGGTTTCTGATCTCTGGAATTCTGATCCATCATGTTGTATCCATCTTTTGATCCCAAAACCCAGATTCAGCTTATTTGTATAGCGCGTTTAACAACTAACATTGTCTCAAAGCAGCTTTACTGAAGCATAGAAACAATAAAAATAGGTAAAGATTAAAATTGTTATTATTTATCTCTAACATTTATCCCTAAAGATCAAGCCTAAGGTGATGGTGGTGAGGAAAAGCTCCCTGAGATGAAAAGAGGAACCTTGTCCCTTATTTGTGTGACACTGGACAGTAGTAAATAAAGTAAACGTAAATGATGTCCTTTCTACAACAGATTATAGTCGAGTGGAATTGTGCAACCAAGAGCTCCTGAGTCTGTAATGAACTCGGCTCAAGAATCATGCCCTGAATCATGAGTTCATTATAGACTTAACACTAATTTCTTCCTGCCGAAGTCTTTAAATGTTCTGATGAAGATCCAAGCACAAACACGACCGATGCAGTGGGAGTTCAAAGACGGTGTGATGGTCTCCAAATGATTCTGTCCTCAGTAATCCCACTGGTCCATGCAGATCTGTCCCAACACATTTACACCATTACGCCCTTATCCAGAGCGACGTACATAAGTGCTTAAATCTCTAACATTGGATACGTTAATGCTGGATCACTAGGTTACATACTTAAGATACCATGAGTTTAAAACATTTGTTCAAAGTTACAATAAAAAGGGTCAAAGGATGCAAAAGATGGGGAAAGAAGTGCTAGTTGAAGTGTTTCCTGAATAAGTAGGTCTTCAACCGCCGCTTGAAAACAGCCAGTGACTCGGCTGTCTGGACCTCTAGGGCAAGTTCATTCCACCACCTTGGTGCCAGAGTGATGGTGGGACCAGTCAGAGGGAGATGGTCCGTTTTTTACTTTATAGGCCAGCATCAGTATTTTGAATCTGATGCGTGCAGCTACCAGAAGCCAGTAGAGGGGTTGCAGCAACGGGGTGGTATGTGAGAACTTAGGCAGGTTGAAAACAATACCTGAACAGTACCTGAGCAGCCTGTGTGGACAAAAATGGCCGAATCCTTCTAATGTTGTAGAGAAGAAACCGACATGAGCGAGTCACATTAGCAACATGAGAGAAAAAAGACAGTTGATTGTCCATGTTACCCCAAGGTTGCGAGCTGTGGCTGAAGGGGTGATCAGATCTGATCATATTAATTGATGTAAACTTCACGTGGCGGTGATGGTGGTTTAGTCTTAACAGAATCACTACAAAGTCTCCCGTAGGTGTTCCACCGTGTCGAGAACTGGTGAGTGTGAAGGGCATAACGTACGATTTACATTCAGTGAGCCTCAAGCTGTCAGGAGAGAAACATTTCAGCACAGAATCAAGGTGATATGATCAGTCAGTAAGTACTGCAGTATTTCTCAGCATTGGATCGTATTTGATTCTTTTTTTTTCTTCCCTTTAAACACCTTTTAAATGATTCCAAAACAATGACACCTGAAAATGTTCCATTTTTCCATTTGGAATAATTTTCTGACCCAAAAACACACACAGAGCAGTGGTTTCAGAATAATAGTCATGTTTACTATGACACTAATGCAGGCAGCAGGTAAAAAGACCATTACTGGATCACAAAAACATCAGGCACAGATGAGATACAAAAAAAAAAATATACAGATATATGAAATACAGCTGCATTCCCATTTCTCCTCTATAATTATTACAGAAAGTCAACAGCTCGTCCTTCCCATGCTCGCCGTCCTGCTCCGGAGCCGCTCGTTTTACTCGACGCCGTCCGTCCATGCAAGAGTTTCATTTCAGAAACATCATATAAAATAAAAGACACCGCTTTATAGGGACTTCGCGATATTATACGTGCGTGTTTGTGACGTAATAGCAGTTGACGTCTGGTAAAAACGGTACATCTGAAATCAGAAAAATATTTTCCTCACACATTCATCGCTTTAACTGAGAGAGAAGGCATTGTGAGGATCTGCTGAGTAACTCACACACTGATGAGAAAACCACTTTCGTTTTAGCTCAAATTCTACTCATCATTCATCTATTTGCATTTATTTTATTTTATTTTTTTCTGCCCGTTGCTCTTGAATTAACTTCGAAACGGCGGCCTTTGGCACGTCTGCCGCAGCTTCATGGAAACCCGTGTTCCGACCCAGCTTTAACACGACCCGGTCGACTTCTCATAACGAACAAGTCAAACATTTACACCACAGTGCTTCTGATTGGTCATTCATTCATTCATTCATTCACTGATCTACAGCACTGACTGATCAAAGGTTTATACGAATGCGCTTGTTTCTACAGAAAGCGCCGATTCACAGGGACACGGAGTTTAATATCCGAAGACCTTTTTTTTTTTTTTTTTTTTTTGAAAGGTGAAACGTTTTTACGGAAGGAGTCTCCAGTGTCAGGGCTTTATTACAGTCATGGAAAAGAATAAAAAGAGTGGCTTGTGAAGGGAAAGAATGCTGCTATGCTGCTATGGTATAAGTGATGAACGGAACTGACACAATTCTAAACTGATAAAAACGTACGATGAAAATAATTTGTAATAATTGTTGCCTAGTCGCTGTGTTATAAAAAAAAAAGAAAGAAACGGATCTGGACATGTTGTTATTACGTCCAGCACTAAACTGTACAGTATTAAGTGTTTTAATTGCTAGATTTTACACAAGGTGAGAAGTGTGTGGTGATCAGGGAGATGTTCGGCTCTTCAAAGGCTTTTAAAATCTTTGTAACGAAGTTGACACTAAAGTTAAAGGGTGAACGGCGAAGTCGACAAGGGCGTGTTAAAGAAACGTTATCGGAACACGGCCTCTCCGAGTAAAGAAGCCAGCATAATGAATACTATTAAACTACATACCGCGGCAATATCGCAGATTTTGTGTACGACCCTTAAATCTTACCCTCTGATTATTGGAAGAAAAACTCAGGCAAAAACCGTCAGCAACAGGCAATTTGGTTCAAAGACAACTTTGTTGTTGATAAACAAACATTCTTCTTTTAGCACAAACTCCCAAAAGCTCAGCATCAAGTAACACGGGTCCAGAAGTGGCATGAAGTCAAAAAGTCAGTCAAGTTGAAGCTGTAGCTGATCAAAATAAAACCTTTTGTCGCGTCTTTTCGGTCGTACCGACAATCGAAACATCAAATACTGCTGAAGTTGTACAGTCATTTAAAAAAAAAAAAAACATCAGGACAACAGCAAATATACCCCTGAGATTATGAGATATACGTAATCCTCATACGGACGCAAGATGCAGTTGCGCTACTGAAAGCTTGAAGGCACAAATAAACCCCCGAGCTCAATTAACCCGGGACTTCACGCTGCACCGTCCTAATCCGCCTGCACCTCAGACACACAGCACCATGACACAGGGCAGGGCGGTTAAAGTGTCAGTCAACTTCCACTGAGATTGAAATCCAGGACTTCAGGCTGAGACGAGGCTGCAGTCGAGGGCGGAGGAAACGAGCAGGAACAAGAGTCGAATTACTTTGAATTTGTTTCCCCTATAAACGACAGGCAGTGATGCGAAGTTTAAAGGCCACTATTTCGCAGGTCATCTAAGAATAAGTAGATAAGATCACGACGATATTTTTGCAAGAAACGTGTCTGTCGTTATTAAAGGTGATTCTAGACCTGTAAGAATTCAATATTGACGGTCAACTGATCTGGCTAGTTTCTTCACTCCTGCGTTTCGCCACAAAAAACAAGCCCCGTCCCCTTGTCCGGAACAGTAACAGGGGTTGATGTCCAATCTAATGACTCTAATCTCAATCCCTTTTTTTAAAAATGGGCTGATGTCAATATATTACACCTATTTTTTTATTCACAACACTTTCTCATTTCACTGTTTGTTTGTTTCCTTAGTAATGCGCTCACACTGCCCTTCGAGATTCGTCTTAACCAGAGAGAACCTGTTTATAAAGAGAAGCTAATCTGTTCCTGGTCGCTCGGTGATCACGATCCCTGGATTTAAGACCGAACGATTGATAGTCATCGAGTTGGAGAAAAGAAAAAGGGTGAAAACAGGATGCAGGACTGGAAGTAGCGTGATGTTTTTTTTTCCCCTCTTCTGTGATATACTAATCTCTTCATCTTATTGTTCTACCCCGACGTATATTTATACATAGATTCATTTATATATAGATTTCTAAATAACATTGAGTATTATATTAAAACAAGACTCTTCCCCCAAAGGTTGTTATGCACAATATATAAATGTATCTTACAAGACTATACAAGGTTTAAGTCACAACGATCATTACAGATACGTCCAAGCACTCGACACGTTACCTTTGGTTTGAAGGTTAGTTTACGATAAACGTAAGAATGTTGATCAAAGAAAAGAAAGTAAAAAATGGATGTGGTTATGACGGAGAAAGAAAATTCAAGTTTGAACACTTTCACACTATTTATACAAGTGTGACACAAACCCCGAGCTGCACACGACACTGATATCAGAGAGAAGTGGGGAAAGGAGGCAAGCTGGGGATTAGTTCAAGTTTCTCATTCACTGTGTGCAAGTCATGTGATAAACTGCTACAACTTGAACACCGAGCCACGGCTCGCTGGAGGGGATTGCAAAGTGGCAGCCTGCGAGAAGAGGATTCTCTCTTCCGCTTCCTTTTCTCTTCCTTCTTCCCGCTTTTTCTTCCTTCTTCCCAGCAAGGGGACAAAAAAGCCGAGCAGGAAAGTGGTGCTCCACCTGCAGACACGTGTCTTCTGGACGAAAAAAAGAGCAAGAGAGCTCTTCTTCTCTTTTGGCACCTTGATTCTTTCTTCTCTCCCTCTTTCGCGGTCACTCGCTGTCCGTCTCCAGCTCTGTGTCGGACCACTCGACGGGTGCGAGGCGTCCGGTTTGTTGTGCGTACTCTATCACGGCTCGGTAGCAGAAGTAATACTGGTCCCACGTCTGGATGCTGAAGGCGCGCTGAGTGCGCATGCGCCGCACCGTCTGCGTCACATCCACCGTGGCAATGTCCTCGAGACGTGAGAGACAAATGTCCAGAGTGCAGAAGGTACCTGAGAGAGAGAGAGAGGTGCAGATTGATTGATTGCTGATCAGGACATAATATAAAAAAATCAAAGACAATGACGTGGGATGTCTGCATGTTGCTCTGGAGAGAAACGGCGGTATATGAACCGACCTGTCCTTCCTATTCCAGCACTGCAGTGTACGACTATGGGTGGACCTCCGGGATGTCCCGTCCAGTCGGGAAATATCGTTTGCAACGCCAGGTCCTGCCTTTGCTTCACCTTGGCACGGAAATCCAACATGGCCGACGCAGATTTTGGAACCCCAAAATCCGGCCAGCTCATGTACAGATAATGAGACACCTCTCTACACTCACCAGTCTGCGTGTGTGAGAACAAACACAAACAAAAGACACCAACAAAAGTTATAAAATGAATAAAACACTCAGGGATTTAAAGGTGCGGTTATTGGACAACTAATCAAGACCTGGTGCACGCAAGGTGACAAAATGAAGCCAGACACAAAGATGATTATTTTCCAATAAATGTGCGGCACAAAGGTTTTATTCCTCCTGAACCAAAGAAAATAGCACAAGCTAAACATTTAGATTAATGTTTAATACGGACATTTTATACATTTGGTCTGTTATGTAGGCAAGAAGGTTAGTAGAGACAGACAGACAGACAACTAGGTAGGTACTGTAGGTACACAACTATTAGCACACAACTCAGAAAACTGACTGACACACAAACAAACATAAAACCTTTGTTACCTGGTGCAGGAGGTTTAGAAAAAGGATGCATGTACCTGACTGTTATAGAGCTCCAGATGTGAGAGTTTAAAATCTTGAAACATCTCTATGTGGACGTTTCTCACCAGGAAGTAACCATATTCCTCTGTGCGGCCGGCTTCCAGGGGCCAGTACTGTCCGCACTTTACTCGGCCTCGCTCCACAACTCTGTGAGAGAGAGAGAGAGAGAGAGAGAGAGCAAGATTGAGAAAGCGCAAGACAGAGAGAGACAGCAAGAGAGAGAGCGAGAGATAGAAAGAAAGAGAGCGCATGAGAGAGACAGAGAGAAAGAGAGACAGACAGAGAAAGAGACGGACAGAAAGAGAGAAAAAGAGACACACAGACAGAAAGCGAAAGAGAGAGAGAGAGCAAGAGAGTGAAAGAGAGAGAGACAGACAGAGAAAGAGAGAGAGGAAGAGAGTGAAAGAGAGAGAGAGAGAGAGCAAGTGGGAGAGAGAGGAGTTTAAATAGACATGAATTCGTCTTAGAATTTAAGCAAAGTGATATAGAAGTGATGGAATTAAGTGAATATTATATTTTGTCTATTTTGTGTGTGAATGGAGGAGAGGCGCTTCAGCCATGTCTACCTTGTTGTCATGACGATGATTAATACCACTTGCTCCCAAACCATTCGCCAAAAATCACCATATGTTTTTGGCAAAGGCCCTAAAATCAAAACCAGAGAACTCCTCATGAAGGCAAACACAAACACGATACCACCTATTAAAATCGACGTCTCGTTTCAAAGCCCCATCATCAATCTAGGGAAATTAAGGAAGTAGCTAGAGCTTCATTTCCCCGGTTTCTTACCCTGAGTAGCAATATATGCGTTCTTCATCTTGTAGCCATCCATGAAGCTTGCGTTAATGTAGTCTGAAGTCTGAAAAGAAAAGCAAGGTAAAAAAAAACATGTACACCTTTATATAGGTTATGTTAAAATTATGTAACAGAAAGAAAGAAAGAAAGAAAGAAAGAAAGAAAGAAAGAAAGCATCTAGAAAATACATTCAGGTTAAAATGTGATTAACAACGAGGCCGCAATGATTTCATTTAATCATCAAACCCAACAATAGATTTTGTCTGTGTTATGGTCAGCATTGCCGTGATGTTCTGTAGCAGAAGCAGACCATGTTTCTAACAGTAGTGGGTTTGTATACATTATATATCAATGAATTTATCCTTATTGTATAAAATCTGATCTGTTTCTCAGCACCTAATGTAGTTATGCTGAGAGGGTTCGGTGCCGACGCGTCACGGCTCCTCTTAAACATGCTGTGAATATATGACGTTTCACATAACGTGGTGACGTAACGTACGCTCAGAGCGTCTCTGGGTTATTAGGAGGACTTAACTTTCATCTCACTGAAATATAGCGAGAGTTAAAGTTAATTACTGAGAAACTGAAATAATGGATTCTAATATGCTGAATGTTGAAGATGCTGCTGACCTCGTCGTCGTCGTCAGTGAGTGGGCAAAGTCGGACACGGGATTCGTCCAAGCAGAGCACGTCACTGTAGCGGTTTTTGACCTGGTTAGCTGGTATTCTGGTGACACAAACATCACAAGGTTAGTCAAGCTGTTTGTCTGAAATCTGGGGGGGAAAAAACTATTGCCTAGTAACGTGAACCAGTAACACGTGTACATTAGGAAGTGTGTTTTAAAAGCAATACTCTCATAATCCTAATGTTTTCTTTCTTGTCCTATCATTATCCTCATCCACTCATCAACACCACCCTCATCCACTCATCAACACCACCCTCATCCACTCATCAACACCACCCTCATCCACTCATCACCACCCTCATCCACTCATCAACACCACCCTCATCCACTCATCAACACCACCCTCATCCACTCATCAACACCACCCTCATCCACTCATCACCACCCTCATCCACTCATCACCACCCTCATCCACTCATCACCACCCTCATCCACTCATCAACACCACCCTCATCCACTCATCAACACCACCCTCATCAACACCACCCTCATCCACTCATCAACACCACCCTCATCAACACCACCCTCATCCACTCCACCCTCATCCACTCATCAACCCCACCCTCATCCACTCAACACCACCCTCATCCACTCAACACCACCCTCATCCACTCAACACCACCCTCATCAACACCACCCTCATCCACTCATCAACACCACCCTCATCAACACCACCCTCATCCACTCATCAACACCACCCTCATCCACTCATCAACACCACCCTCATCAACACCACCCTCATCCACTCATCAACGCCACCCTCATCCACTCCACCCTCATCCACTCATCAACACCACCCTCATCCCACTCATCAACACCACCCTCATCCACTCATCAACACCACCCTCATCAGCACCACCCTCATAAGCACCACCCTCATCAACACCACCCTCATCCACTCAACACCACCCTCATCAACACCACCCTCATCCACTCATCAACACCACCCTCATCCACTGATCAACACCACCCTCATCCACACCACCCTCATCCACTCAACACCACCCTCATCCACTCAACACCACCCTCATCAACACCACCCTCATCCACTCATCAACACCACCCTCATCAACACCACCCTCATCCACTCATCAACACCACCCTCATCCACTCATCAACACCACCCTCATCAACACCACCCTCATCCACTCATCAACGCCACCCTCATCCACTCCACCCTCATCCACTCATCAACACCACCCTCATCCCACTCATCAACACCACCCTCATCCACTCATCAACACCACCCTCATCCACTCATCAGCACCACCCTCATCAACACCACCCTCATCCACTCAACACCACCCTCATCAACACCACCCTCATCCACTCATCAACACCACCCTCATCCACTCATCAACACCACCCTCATCCACACCACCCTCATCCACTCAACACCACCCTCATCCACTCATCAACACCACCCTCATCCACTCATTAACACCACCCTCATCCACTCATCAACACCACCCTCAACACCACCCTCATCCACACCACCCTAATCCCACTAATCAACACCACCCTCATCCACTCATCAACACCACCCTAATTTCACTCATCAACACCACCCTAATTTCACTCATCACTACCACCCTCATCACCATCTTAATACCCTCACCATTTTAATATACTTATCGTTACCACTTCAATACATTCATCACTATCTTAATACACCCATGACTACAATTCTAAAACACTCAGGCCTCATGATCCTCATTATAACATTACTGTATTATCACTGACTTATTACTTATCTCCATCTCTGACCTAACGCATGTCATCAACCCAATTTATTCTTACTCATCCTCACTTGGAGTAATCAAAGGTTCCAGCAGGCGCCTCTTTCCGGATCTCCTCGTACTCCTGGTAGATGCCTTTCTTCTTCTTGGTTTTGACGTGCTGCACCAGCTCCTGCACGGTCATTCCCCCTAACTCAGCTGTATGTATCGATGCCATACCAAGTGGCCAACTTGACTCATAGGCTGGGCTATGGGACAGAGGTGTTGGCCTCAACGACTTCTGAGGAAGGGGCGGAACCCCAGCACTTGCTTCCGCTTCCTCGCCAAGAAAGTCCGCTTCCAGCTCAGCGCCATTGCCATCTCGTCGGCAGTCGTTCATGCCTCCCATTGACGCTGACGTCGTTTCTGTGTTGTTTTTGTGATGCAAGGGTGTATCTGGGGGTGTATCTGACTGAGGAGGCGGAGCCTGACGACCGTTTGCAATGTTGGCATTTGGGCCGAGTGGTGTCAGGCCATTCCAATGGGTGTGTCGGTGGTTCTGAGGATTAGCGTTGCCGTCGTCAAGGCTGTTCACAAGCAACGTGCCACCCGGGTTGGTGTTGGCCGTCTGATTGTGATCTGGGCAGTAGGAGTGCAGCAGGCCATCCAAGCAGTCTGTGTTGCCATCAGTGGAGTTGTTCAGGGTGGAATTAACACATGACTGGATCCAGGCCATGTGGCTGTACTGTGACGAGCCCCCCAGGTGCTCTGGGAGCGAGATGACTGGGATGTGATTGGCCAGTTCATGAGCTTTTACTGTACACACCTAAGATAAAGAGAAACACAAATCAGCAACCAGGTGGCCATTTAATTAATATTAGCATTAGCACAATTAGCATCAACTAGCATAACGTTAACATATCATGGCTTTAATAATTGTCGAGTTAACTTAAAACAGTGATTCAAGCAACATCTAGTTTTCAAAGTGACAAAAGACCAGAGATAAACAACCACACGTCTAAAGATCTACGGCTGCATGGTGGTGTCTGCTGATTCGTCAAGTCATTAATAGCTCATTTGCTGAAACCAGCGTTATATCCTCTATATGGGGAGTTATTGAGGTCGAGTGTGATTACTTACCCTTTCTCTGAGTTTCTCTCGCACAAAAAGACGCAGCACAGCAAACGGCGCTCGAAACCAGAGTGGCGACGACACGATGAACACGCATTTTAACCTGGCAGGAAACGCTCCCTAGATCAAAACAAACATAACTGCTTGTTAGTACTGATGCTAAAACACTTCTGTCCAGTGAGGAAGAGAAAGCTGTCTGTAACCAGTGGGACACTCACTTTGAGAAGGTTTAAAATTTTGACACAGAGTTCGTAGTCAAAGTTGGCGTAGGTGGAGTTGGTCATGTCGTAGATGAATATAAGACCATCTCTTTGTGTCTGGATGCTACAGAGACGAGAAATGCAGATGGAGGAGGGTTTTAAAAATAAATAAATAAATAAATAAATAAATAAATATACAGGCACTAAACCATTACAAATATATGTTAGTTCCAACAAATGGTGAGAGGAAAAGAAAAAAAAACACCAATTATAAGACAATGCAGAAAAAACCTTGTGACCTGCT
>NC_083461.1:36081776-36086776 GCF_030014155.1 Tachysurus vachellii | reverse complement strand
TTGGGGATAATTAATGCTTATAAAATGACATGCCATGCTTCATACAAATCTGTACGAATAAGGAAGCTTATAAACTAGAGATGGTGGAAAAAAGGTTTAATAAAGAGTATTTCTATACAGCCCACACATCTGGGTACAATACCACCGGCCAACAAACCAACCCGAGAAGCTTATTTACATTTATGGAGTGCGTCTCCAGTCGGTCTCATCAATCTGGATGGAGGGAATTCCAACTGCTTGTTACTGACCTGATGCAGCACTTTTTGTCTTTCAGGGAAAGGTGGTTTCATTCGGCACACAGTTTCGTGTTTGAACGTAACGCGTTTTTATCCGATGCTGCAACTACTTTCTGCTGAGATCTGACTGTGGAACGGTTTATATGTGGAGGATCGAGAAGAATGGAACATGGATGTAAAGATCAAAAGAAAATCAAGACGCTGCTCGGCCTCGATTCTTTGATTAAAGATGCAAGAACAGCATCCACATCATCTAGACATAGATCATAGGCAAACCATAAGACCTGTTAAAGAGCTTGCGATTCATCCACTTCTGGTCTGATCTATACGTCTGATCCAGCCCGATACTTAACCGCCAAATCTGATCAGTATCATATCTGTACATCTCTAATACAGCTTTCAGTGTGCAGTACAAAAAAAAAAGCATTGTGTGCCCAATTCCAAAGTGGAAGACGAGGACGGTTATGGAAAGTCTTTAATGAATATCGTGATGTATCAGGACAGGAATCATTATAACAGGGAATCAAATAAGTCACATCACTGGCATTGAGCAAAGCAAACAAACATTTTTAATAATGACAAATTGTCTATGAAACGTCAGGGAACATATATTTATCATCTCCAGCAGGAATGTGAATGACTAACAGGCAGACTGTCTCCATCTCTGTCTCTGTCTCAGGTTCAATCCTACATGAGCTCTTTATTTAACGTGTAGTGTACTAGATAAGAAGCTTTTAGCGTTACTGTACACCCCATTTAGTAAACGTACACAGTGAGAAGAGAAGCGTTTGTCATTCAGCCTTCATAAACAAGCCTATAAGCAGACACGTTAACAGGCTAACGAGGTGTTAGATGGCCCAGAAGTGTTCATAGCTTCACTGTTGAGAAGCTTTGCACGTTGTGCGTTTTAATTCGAGAAATGTTATACATTCGCGTCAGTCAATAATTAGACTAGTGAGCCACCTAGCATGCGAGCTGCCTAACACGGGTAGCTAGGCTAATGCTAATGCTAACGCTAATGCTAACGTTAAGGGCTAGAAAACATTAACTGGGCCGCGTCTATTACTACAAACTACTTATCATGAGAAGGAAGCAGTCAGTCTACATATTCGTCAGTTACAGTACAACTCAAAAACGAACCATGGCCGCCGAACACGACGGAGGAAATAAAGCGTGCATGGAAAAAAAAAAAAAACAAACGTGAAGGTGTCTTACCACCTCTTCTTGGGTTGTCAGGGCTTCCGCCATCTTGAAGCCTGAACAACGTTTACGGGCGCGCCCACGAGTGTCGTGAACGCGCCCGCGATCAAGGGCTAATTCACGAGCAAAGGAGCGCGCCTTAAGGGCACGAAATTCTTTGTTCTTTAAATTAAAAACAAAAAATACTACAAATAAACACCGTAAACGAGCTAAACGAAACACTGGAGCATTATTTCCTTTATAAACCGTTATGGATAGAATCGGAAATAATATACATCCGTAATTGAAAATAGACCTGATTTATATTAGTGCACTGAAAGACGTCGCGAATCCGGCCGGTTAGCTCAGTTGGTTAGAGCGTGGTGCTAATAACGCCAAGGTCGCGGGTTCGATCCCCGTACGGGCCATCTGTAATACTTTTAATTAGGGAGTACAAATAAATGGCTGGAGTTAAAAATTAATAATAATTTTTTTTATGTATAACCTGATTTTCAGGGACCCATCCAAGGATACTTATGATATTCAACATAAGGAGTTAATACTCAAAAGCTACATATAAAGCAAACGAGAACTATCTGCTGATGGACAATGATCAGTGATGCAAGATGAGGAGAGAGATACAGTAATCTACGTGACTGGAAATGAGTAGGAAAGGCAGGAGCTGGACGATGCTGTGGAGGCGAAATAAAGAGATTTAGATCTGTGAATCTGATGTAAGGATTCAGTATTAAATTTCAGTATAAAATGATTCTCTTAATATAGAAGATAAAATTAAAAAAAAAAAAAAAAAAACATCAACATTTTACCTAAGACTCATCTGGACACGTTGGTTTATTACTGTCACGTGTCGACATTAATCAGCTAGAATTCAGCGTGAAATTCAATTTGAGACAGTTTTGCTACGAATTCAAAATAATAGCAGTCAAATTCACATTTTTGCACTTAAATTATATTATAATAATTATAATATGAATTAAGGATGTCCTACAAAATGGTTATTTGTTGGCTGTCGAGTAAAAAAAATAATACTAGAAACTTTACAAAAAGCAAATAATGCTTTAGCTTTCTTTTCCTTAGTCACAAGTACAACTTACGATTCATTAGCTACTAAATAGTAATGATTTTTTTTTTTTTGCTCCTTTTGTTCTCTATCACCTTGTAACACATCACTCGCAGGACAACTACAACCTGCACAAAATTCAGGAGAGAAGGCATTTAAACATAAGAGAACATAAGATCATATTAGGCTCGTTCCTGGGACTGAAACCCATTAGTTATTGTAGGAATTTTAATGATTACTGCTATGTTTTTCTCCTAAAACTGTTGGTGCAGACCAAATACTAAGGCCTAGAGACTTTACACTTGGAGTTAGACTAGAGCTAGAAAGCCGCGAAGTCCCACCCCGTTCGGCCAAATGGTTTCCATCTCTGTAAACGTCAGTCTCACACGTTGGTAAATAACACGTGAAATCCTTTTTCCGCACGCACTCAAAGTGCTTGAACGTCTGCTCACTGCTATATTTTTTCTATATTATTTTGAATCATCCTAGTGTTTACGACAGTATTCAATCAAATCAAAACCATTCCATCTAAATTGAATCAGAGTTTTAATATATGATGTAAAAACAAAAAGAAAGAAACATTTATTTATCTTTTCTGTGCCATTTTTTGATGCCCAAGAACCGATCAATTTGATCAAACGAAAGGCAGTGAATAGAAAGGCAGCTTTCACGACATGTTCTTGTTCTTATTCTTCAGTAATGACAGGCTGGAAACAAAGGGTCAGGTGGAACGCTGGTCCTTCTTACAGCTTTGTTTCCTCTTCAGCGTTGCGAGCGCTTGCTTCTGGATTTCATGTAAAAAAAAAATGAAGTCGTTAGTTAACACTTAATATGAAACTTGAAGAAGAAGAAAAAAAAATCCACCCTGAATCACATAGTAAATAAATTGTCATAACTACATTAATTAATACTTTAACATCAATTACTTCATTCATTCATTCATCTTCTACCGCTTATCCGAACTACCTCGGGTCACGGGGAGCCTGTGACTATCTCAGGCGTCATCGGGCATCAAGGCAGGATACACCCTGGACGGAGTGCCAACCCATCGCAGGGCACACACACACTCTCATTCACTCACACAATCACACACTACGGACAATTTTCCAGAGATGCCAATCAACCTACCATGCATGTCTTTGGACCGGGGGAGGAAACCGGAGTACCCGGAGGAAACCCCCGAGGCACGGGGAGAACATGCAAACTCCACACACACAAGGTGGAGGTGGGAATCGAACCCCCAACCATGGAGGTGTGAGGCGAACGTGCTAACCACTAAGCCACCGTGCCCCCCACATCAATTACTTCTAGCTCTTAATTTAGCTCAATTTGTCAAACACGTTATTTGGTTAAATCTCTAACAGTGTGTACAGTTCACATTTTGTGAGAAAATAATTAGTCATTATAAACTCATTAGCACTAATGTTATAGCCAGCTAGCTTGTTGCTAACAAAGCAGACGCTGTCATGGATCAAATCAGACTTTCCACATTCGAGTGCAATTCAGTTTGAATGTAAAACTCACAGAACAACATAACGTGTATCAGGGTGGAGATTTCGGTGTCTTTTAATACAGAGTAAGAATGAGACACCGGGAGGATCTTGGACTATACTTACTGGCCGTCTTGATTCAGAATCACGACTTCTTCTTCCTCGCTGTCTGAGAGGACCATCACTTCGTCTGTGAGACAAAACAAACCCTGAGGTGTACAGACTAAATAAAAACATCCCGCTGAGGGAGGACTGCCTTCTGTGGGCGAGCAGAGACTGCGTAACTCTTTCAGCAGTACAGACATTCAGGCAGAGTTACGTTTATTATTCGTTTTTATTTATTTATTTATGAGTATTCAGTACATTATATCAGACTTGTTGGTATGTCACTGATAAGTGGCACTGATCTGAAGTAGCAGGATTTCATGCTCAGTGCTCGCTCAGTTGAACTGAAGTACGCTACGCTTGTGTAAATGATCACAGTCCATAAAAGATGCTGTTTAAGGGTCATGAGAGGTTTTAGCCGTAACGTAGGACGACGCTGCAGTTCCTCTTAATAATTACACACGGCACAGTAACAAATGATTCGCTGCCATTTCGCAGCATCTGAGAGGCGACGTGTTCTCAGCTTAAATCTTATAGCATCATGTGGTATTGAACAGGGCTTTTCACAGGAGATTAATAACCCTGGCTCGTTATAATCTGACGTTTCACACTGTACATATTCCTAAATCCTGGCTTAATCTTTTTATTTGCGCGGTCAACAGACGTGATTGGATAAAAGCAGCGCATGCCTCTTATAAATAACGCCACGTATATCCTCCTTGGCTAATTTAAGCCTCCTGAGACTCAGAAATGGAGGAAAACAAAGACAACAGAAAAAAAAAATGTTGATGCACAGACAAAAAAAAACAGACAGGAAGTTACCTTCCTTTTTCTTCCGCTCGGGTACGTCAGACATTTCCTCTTCATCGTCATCTTCTTCCAAACCCCATGTGTTCTCTAGACCTTCCC